>NC_090286.1:3720000-4030000 GCF_037392515.1 Haliotis asinina | reverse complement strand
CATTGTGGTCGTTTGGCTTGAATCGTCTTTTGACTGATTGTCTCTACAGGATGTATTTTTCTAATCACGACTGTACTTGCTCAGTCGAGACCTGAATATTCTGTCATAATAAAGCCAAGAGTATTTTGTCAATGCATTTTTGGATGTCTTTGTCGTCATACAAAAGATTTTCTGTTCCTCAGGTGATGTTTTCCCGCCCATTCACAAGTCATAGTTACCGGTCGAGGTCGTCACTCCACAGCTCCTTCCGCGATTCTATGAGAGGTACGAACATCCGCCTGACGGCAACCAGAGTGGCCCTTGACCGCCACAGAGGAGTGGAAACAAGGTCGGATGGGAGCTGGCACAAAGCTTCTTTTCTTTCTGGCTCTCGTTCGGACTCCCACTCAAGTTCTGCCGACATAGAACGCGGCAACCGGAACCAGCTGCAGGTACCCCGTGCCGGAAGACCCCTATACACAGCCTCGTTCCGATCTCACCGCAGGAGACGATCCGACATGGAGGATTCCTTTAGCAGCTCCTGATTCAAACGTGATGAGATATTTGACTAGTGCTTCTTGTGAATTGTATTTTATATCCTATTAATGGATCTGTGATACAAAGTTCTTCTCTCTTTGTTGTTTGATATTACATGTGTATAACATTTGTAAGCGACGGGTTCCACATTCATTCAGGAGAGTACAGGAATTATGATGTGTCTTTGTACATAATGTTCCAGTTACTTTCTTTGTTTACATTTACTCATCTTTCCATTGTCTGAACATTCTATCTTGTTATTTGAGTGAATAAATATATGTCACATATTCCCTTGGATGCTTTACTCAAATAAAGAAGACACATTTATATTTCTCTACCTAGCGAGTGTCGCCCAGTGACCCAAATCCCCTTAATAAGCAGTTCATGGTTGTAACCTTGGGCACCGGAGAAACCTGTGATCCTTGGTTCGATTCTCGGTAAGCCCCGATTATGATTCTAGGTTTGGCAGCAGAATTGTCTTGCCCAAGGGCTTTTCTTTGGCAGCAGAACTGTCTTGCCCAAGGGCTTTTCTTTGGCAGCAGAACTGTCTTGCCCAAGGGCTTTTCTTTGGCAGCAGAACTGTCTTGCCCAAGGGCTTTTCTTTGGCAGCAGAACTGTCTTGCCCAAGGGCTTTTCTTTGGCAGCAGAATTGTCTTGCCCAAGGGCTTTTCTTTGGCAGCAGAATTGTCTTGCCCAAGGGATTTTCCTTGGCAGCAGAACTGTCTTGCCCAAGGGCTTTTCTTTGGCAGCAGAACTGTCTTGCCCAAGGGCTTTTCTTTGGCAGCAGAACTGTCTTGCCCAAGGGCTTTTTTTTGGCAGCAGAATTGTCTTGCCCAAGGGCTTTT
Organism: Haliotis asinina; assembly: GCF_037392515.1. Taxonomy (NCBI): domain Eukaryota; kingdom Metazoa; phylum Mollusca; class Gastropoda; order Lepetellida; family Haliotidae; genus Haliotis; species Haliotis asinina. The sequence goes on along the minus strand of NC_090286.1, from coordinate 4,028,639 downwards.
CTTTGGCAGCAGAATTGTCTTGCCCAAGGACTTTTCTTTGGCAGCAGAATTGTCTTGCCCAAGGGCTTTCCTCGCGCATTAAGCTGCTATATTGGGGGCAATGTGGGCAAGCTGTCTATGGCGCTGTGCTGGTAACCGAACGGGAACGATCCACACTTGTGACAGGGTGTAAAACATTGGCGCTAACTCTGTCGTCATAACTCATATGCATGGCCCAGCCCCGTGTACGTAAAAGAACCCATTCATTCTATGGTAGGTGACCAGATGGTGGGCACACACACACGTACCGACACCTAGTTGCGGGTAGAGTAACGTGCAGTATCACTGGACAAGATCCAATTCACACAGCTGCAAATGGGCACCTTGTGCGGATGAGGGTGTGTGATTATTTGCTGCGCATAACATGAGCTGAATACTCCCTAGGGGGTTGAGATGGTTGAAAAAAGTGCCTGTGAAAAGATGCCGTGGGCGAGCTGGCTAAGGTGCCAGGCTAGTGATCCAGTGAGATTGAGGTGTCGGGATCCACCTGTGACAGTGTGTAAAAGCCTGATTGGAGTCAGCTTTGTGTGCGGACCCTTTCTGTGTTGTCACAACCCCTAGTGTACTGTAGACAACGCTGCGCACTTAAAAGAGCCCACGAATCCGTTGGTATATGACCAGATGGTGGCCACATGAACACGTGCAAGCACCCGGTTGCGGGTACAGCAACGTGCTGTAACCCTGGACAAAGTACTGTGACTATGTGTCCCAGTCCACCAAGCTCTGAATGGGTACCTCGATAGGATGAGACAGCAACAAATAACTCGATGTGCCTAGAGGCAGCAAGAGTTGTATACTCCCCAGGGAGTTGAGACTGATAATATGATGGGCTGTTGATATTGACTGCCAATGATCGAGGGCTTGAGCAAGCACTATTTGCTTGGATATGTGCGTTATATAAATATCCTATAATAATAACAAAAAAAACCCCAACAAATCATACCATCCATGGATCAAGGAAAAACCCCAGCACATTGAGCATGTACAAGTGGCGTGGATATATGTGCTACATAAATATCTTATAATAATGTTACTGGCATTGTGTTAAAGTGATGTTAACCCTTTAAAGTTCACTCCCTCGCTACTCCACGTCCGGCGTAAAACTAAACTCACTCACTTACTACTCCACGTGCTGCGTAAAACTAAACTCACTCACTCACTACTCCATGTGCGGCGTAAAACTAAACTCACTCACTTCCTACTTCACGTCCTGACCCAAGCGGGTTATATTATCTATGGTTGAATTCAAATGTATGGATGCATCCCATTTCATATGAAGTATTCAGGATCTAATCTGAATGCCAGATTACGCTTACACGGTTGCCCATAACACGCACTGGGTGCAGTAAGGAGGGTTTCCATTTATACACTTGACGTTGTTGATTCCAGAAGACTAATATATTATACATCGTTTAATTAGACAAATATACACGTCTGGATCCATCACGCACTGAATGCATCGTCTAAGGTTACCACCTAAAATGAAATTCCAGTTGACTGATATTTTAAATTTCTCAAACATCTCCATCGCTGCATTTACGCTACTACAGATATTTTCTCCAGTTTGGACAAGCACACTGCAGACATTTGTCATTAAATCAATACCACAATATTCTATCTATAATATTGGTTTAACACCATTTTGAACACTTTTTTTTGTTGTGCAACGTTTTCCTCAGCACCGTTTCCGCGATATGGCAGTGGTCTGTAAATAATGAAGACAATCCGGTGATCAAAGTCATGAGTATCGATCTACGCAACGATGGCATTGTCAACCAAATCAGCGACCACCCGGTCCCGTTAGTCGTGACAAGCATGGGGTTAACGGCATCGACGCCCACTTACACCTCATTTGGTTCATTAACCCTCCTTAAAAATCACTTCAAAAACTTAATGATCCCAAAGTTTTAAATTGAGTAATATGAAAAAGAATTTTCCCCACATACCGCTGGGTCGTAATTTACAATTACCTTGTCCCTCCGGTTAATTTGTGAAGGGATATTAGTTCTTAACCTTATAAAATCTTATTACTAGATTTGTGCTACATTGTCAGATCAAAGGCCCTTTTCTTAGACCCCTCGGCTTTATTGTGTTATGTTTGTATTCCGCCAATTCCCAAACGCCAAATGAATGGATTTTTGGCGCAAGATTTGTTGTCCCCTTTGTTGAATATATCTGACTTAATAAGGAACCTCTGTGTGAAAACATTATGCGAGATTAAAGGAACACATCCTGGAACAGGGGGAAACATTAATAAGAGCATCTTCATCTCTTTGTTGATACCCTTTTGTTGGGCGGTAATGATTTATGAAATATTTAATGAAAATGACCACGTTCTGGAAGCTTATTCGGTTTCCAGGTACGACCAGTAGCCATGAACATAATTTCATTTGCACACATCCCAAGTGATTTATGAGATGACACAAAATATCAAACCTATCTCCTCCCAGACTGATCCTTAGTTTAACAATTTATTGTAAGTAATGTATCATGTAACCAATTCAATGTGGGTTGAAAGGAATAATTATGCATTTCAGAACATACCATGTTTCGGGTTTATTGAATTATTCTTTTAAATTACTTTTGGAACAAAAGTCCTTCCACCTTCTGAATCAGCGAGTTTGAATTAACTGGTGAATATATATGACGGGAGGTTGAGAAACAGCTATGTCGCTAGTAATACTGCATACATTGATCATTCATGAGATACTTGTGGACGTTTCAAAGCGTTTCAGCTAACAGTATTAATATTGTGATAACTGGAAGATACATGACCTGCTGATACCATGGAAAATTCTAAAACTTAGTACACAGCTGTACTTCACTGTAGAGGACACCAACCCAGTGATTTTAACCTGCTTCGAAATTTGAAGTCCCACTTGCTTGGAATGCGATTTGCCAGTGATGAACTCAAGGCTACAACAGAGGTTTGGTTTAGGGTCTAGTTTTTGAATTTGCTGTGATATCAGCCGGGTATCTCTCTTCCAGATATCAGCATATCAGACTATTAGTAATCATAGGCAACCAAGGCTTGTAAAAAAGTTTCTTATACCAGCAGTAAAGAATACATAAATGTCTCCTATTATTTGAGCATATTGGGGGTCGGAATAAATGATAGTCCAGAACAGTGTCACGGGCATTTGTTTCAGAGTACTTTCTTGTTTGGCTTGTGTCATATAGGCATCCACATTTATAAACATTAATGGTTTTATTTTACATAGAACAAGAAAATAAGTGTTATTAAACATGTTGTTTATGTGTTTATGAATAATATGTTTGCAGAAGGATGGGCGAGTGGTTCCTGCCCAACGGATTGTACATAAATCCAACGGCGACTAAATGAACAATCCGGAAACGTATGGTTTAAGTCAGAATACGGTATTACGTCGGACCACATGTCATTTATGAGTCAAGTTTGAAATGTCCTCCAATTTTAGAATATTCTACAAATTTGGGGATAAACAAAAACATTACGAAAGGCATCACAATATGAATTCGAAGATGTTCGTGAGAGATGGACCCATGGAAGCCGTATTGCCAGACCTGACATTTTACTTGATGTCAGTAGGGACGATTGTCTCCCTTCGGCAACGATTGTGCTTCTCTCTTTGTGGATATGTTTATTTGTGCATATATATTAGAATGTCTGTTCGAGTTTGGAAAATCAGAACAAGGTTATTTGGCCAAGAAGTTCAAGTTAATTTCATGTATATCCATGTTGAAATAATCTTTCAGTAGCCATAAAAACAATTATTCATAAACACATGCACGTCATATACAGATATAGTGAGGATAATACAACTGACGCTGTTTTTAGCAGAGATTTCTTGCTGATGAAGGAAGGGTTGTGTCACTGTTATCTTTTCATTTGAAGTGTACGACTAGTCTCAATATTCTAGAACGTTGGTGCCATCAAATGAAACATGTAATATACTGTAATATGCAAGATTATAAATTGGGTCTTAGTCAATATGGGTTACCATAGCTAAAGTTCATCTTACTGATAAGTCGATTTTAATCTGCAAACTATCGTTAAAGTATAATTGAAAATAGCATTGCCATGCTAACCCATCATTATGGGAAGATTAAATCGTTGTTTAAAACACAAGAATGCCGTTGGAAGCACAAGTATTTTACTCCAAGTAGTTGGTAAACCTTACTTGCACCAGGATCACCTCTTCGTGATGCTAATCTGCTACTGGTGAAGGTATTGGTAATGATCTTGGATTGTCCGGACTGTACACCGTGCTCTCTGGGAATATCAAAGCAGGGCATCTTCGACATGCAACGCTGTCAGCTGTCCTTCCGCTTCAAGCGTACACGTTGTTATATAACGGAAATAACATCTAAAGAGACGTTTAACCTACTCGCCAGACCCGTCTCTTGTGGTGCATTCAGTTATGTGTTATTTATTGACGATGATAAAGAGATATTGAGAATTCTCAGTGGGTTGTCATCGAATACAGCTACCATACTCATAAACTTACGACCGCAGGTGTGACGTTATTGGACATAAAACTACCATCATGGGACCCGGACACGAACAAGGGGCAATATTCGACATAGCAAATTGCGTCTTCGCCGATCTGGGATAACGGTAAACGATATCTACTGTATATCCAGCGCTCGAATTTACGTCTGTTAAGACCCATGACGTCTCAGGTTGTAAGTTAAACCAACCGCCTGACTCATTTGATTCTCTAGCAACCGACGAATTGAAGAGACATCAATCTCGAGTACGAAAGCTGCTTGTTAAATGTGTCCCTCGTGATATTCAAGTTTGATGTGACTGAGTGCTTCTTAATACTTCCTATTCTCAGCATCATCGGTAACAGTTGCATAAACTACCCGTCCGTTTAGGAATTCCAATCGCATGGACTAGAATAGGCTTGCTCTGGGAGACTTTGTTTAACTGATGCTGTAAAAGGCGGCAGCCCTGGATGAATAGTCTCAGTCCCAGCAATTCGTGGTCCAAAAATATGCATGCCTGAATGTTCCAGTTCACTACGCAGTTTTATAATTATATATTATGTTGCCACGTTTAGATTTTCACAAAATTGGGAACGTCCAAGATGCGTACTACCACTATGTGTATTCACGCATCACGTGGACATGTTGTGACATGTTAAAATCCTGTTCAAAATAGCGTTAAGCTATAAAGAAAAAATCAGTTGTAGAGATTTGTCACTGCAGCCATGTAGACAATACACTTTCTGATTTGGGCCCTTTCCATTTTTGGCGTGAAGATTACGTCGCGCTTATTTCCTATGCTCAATATATCACAGAAGGACACAGAAGGCCTTTCAAACCGTTTTGAGGTTCCTCAACTATGCACACCTGAAATATTCATTGTGAAAAAACTTTAAAGCAGACTAATTAAAAAAGAATTGCACTTTTTTTTTCTAAATTGTAAAGTTTAATGTGTTTGTGGGTTATATGTCATGATAATCTAATTTCTGCACAAAACGCTTCATGAACTTCATGTTTCTTTTAGTAGCGTTTTCGATAGATGTGTGACATCCCATTTGTGGTATCTGATCGATGTGTTAGATCTTTTGAGAGATTCTGAGCATACACATTCTGTAATTAAATTTTGGAATTGTCGATCTTGGGCACTTAAAAGACGTTCACAAAATGAAACTAATTTTATATTTGCGACAATCGATTACGTTCCCGGGTATTTCAGAAATAGCTGAAGTGGATATTGAATTAGACTGAACGTCGTGAGTGGCGTGTCTGTAGAAAATCCTGATGGGTCAACACCAGAGAATAGAAATCATCGGTGACCTGCCAAGTGAACTGGTGTTTAAATTCATCATGGATTACATAGAAACTCACAACTGCAAATCAACAAATAATCTGCACAACAAAAATATTTCAGACTGACTAATTTCACAATCGTACAGAACACAGCGTTACGGTGCAGTGCGTTTTCTTGTGTTGTGCTGTGGTATGTGGTGCTGCGGTGCGGTGCGGTGCGGTGCGGTGCGGTGCGGTGCGGTGCGGTGCGGTGCGGTGCGGTACGGTGCGGTGAACATTCAGCATTCAGTGTCCACTGTGGTGATATATAACATGCAAAGATCGAATTAGTGAAGTTACTACCGTGTACGTGCGTGACAGAATATGTTAGATACAGCACCGATCAGCGAAGAGAATATTTTGGGCAAATGTGTTATTGAACGGAAGAGGGCGGCAGTTTGTAAAAGAAAAGACAATACTGTAATGTGTTGCAACGTCATATAATAACATAATGGTGACGAGTGATAGCGTATTGCACTATATTACAGAATAGTGTGTGTGTGCGCGCGCGTCTGATTGATGTGATCACTTTACTCATGACGTCACGTTTAGGGGCCTTAGCACCAAATGACCCCAAGGCAACATCATTTGATCACAATGTCCTACAAAGTAGTCCAGGTTGTCCTCGTGAGTGTGGGCCTCTGCACATTTGTTATCTTGAAGTACTAATGTACTCCAGAGAAGACAGTCCCTGCTGATAATAACGAACAATAGCATTGGTGAAATGTTCACGGCTATGCCAAACAGGCTGACAAATCAGCAAAGGCATTGTAATGCTCGTAGCTTCTTTTATTAACACCATCCAAATCATCTGACTCCAGGCTTAACCGATTTGCCTCATTTCTTATCATCACATCAGAGTGAAAGAATGTTATTTTGAACATGTTTTCATTTGCTAAGGGCCATTGAAGCTTTTGTTCGCTCATACGGACATATAAATATTTGGGTTCGTCGTAGCTTAGCGACGCGTACAGTTCCATTAATCAGTTACTAAGATGCACCGTTTCCTGCGATTGTTGTATGTAGCACGCAGTGGTTCTAGTAAGTGAAGAAATATGTATGAGTGATTGAGAGTTTAAACTTTGCAGAATGCAGGGGCTGCTTATTTGTGTGTGTGTGTGAGTGAGTGAGAGAGAGAGAGAGAGAGAGACAGAGAGAGAGAGAGAGAGAGAGAGTCACATTTTCAATATTTCAGCCATATCGTGGTTAAAACAAGGTGTTTTACTCTCTCTACGTGTTTCTCTGAAATTCCCTTAGTATTGTAAACCTTGATTTTGAAATGCCGGCCAGAAAGTAGAACATTCATTTCAGAAGTATGATGCATCCCAATGAATGGCCAGAGCGTTCTACTCAACTGTTGCCTCTCACTGAAAACTGTGAGAGGTTCGAAACTGAAGCCGCAAATTTTGCTGGATAGGTTTACAATTTTTTCAAGTCTATTTTTTCTGTGTAAGAGGAAGATTGCCAGGCATGAAAGCAGAAAGTTAAAATACCATTAATAAATGTTTGCTTGAATGAATGAGACAGAGGTGAAGGACATACACCCATACGTATCTATAAGTTTTACATCCAGTAAATATATATACGTATCCCCGTCTGGGACTGGGTGTTTTTCATGCTCTTTCTCAAGGTTAGAAGCAAGTTATTGGAGCTACAACCTGTATGCAAGAATGTGCGCATCATTGCATGTTACTTTCGAAGGAATGTTAAACCAAATTGTTGTACATCAATTGTATTGCTCGTCCTGCACACGGGTATCATAGTTTTTAGCAATCGTAAGAAACATGCGGATCCCATTAAGGATTGGAGTTCCACCAGGATTACTCAGGATGAAGATCAGAGTACTGCGTCAGACTCTCGGAGACAGAGTCATTTCATCTGTAACTCTTTTTTTATATCTGACAAACCTTAGATGAGTTCTTTTCAGCAAATGGTACAGGATTGGGGATCAATTTTAATGTGCCTTCCCTTCCGATTACTGCTAAAAGTGTAAAAGTCTTACAGATTGTGAGAATAATTGAATATTTCGCAGCAACGTTCCAATAAAAGAATGTCAGTAGACACCAGAAATAGGATTCAAACTTAGGGAAATCCTGGGTTTTAGGGTGGCGACCAAAAGTTTAAATCATTCGGCTGCTCCACTATCCCTTTCACGCGGAGACATCCAGAAACATTAGGCATTCATGCAGAAGCTGAAAAGAAGACAATCATGAGTTACTGGCATTTTTCAGGACTTAATACCTAGGAACACTAATTCCTACTTTGCACTGAATCCTCTGAAACAGTGAAATGGCAATAGCCAGTGAAAATTAAGTCAAGGTCTATGTTAATTCGGTTAATGTCGTTTTTTGTAATTACAATCAATAATCAGCTGTCTATGTTAAAACTATGGGGTGATCACCTTATCACTACGATTGTCCATGTTAGACTATGGGGAAAGCACATTGGTGCTATCTCTCTCTATGGACGACTATCGTGAAAGCACCATAGTGCTACGACTATCTCTGTTTGACTGTGAGATAACCCTAGTGCTGCGATTGTTCATGTTAGACTATGGGGAAACCACATTGGTGCTAACACTGTCTATGGACGACTATCGTGGAAGCAGCATAGTGCTACGGCTGTCTCTGTTTGACTGTGAGATAACCCTAGTGCTGCGATTGTCCATGTTTGACTGTGGGGAGATCACCTTAGCACTACGACTGACCACTTTAGGCTTTGGAGAGATCAGCCTAGCGCTATGACTGACCATATTAGACAATAGAGTGATCTCCTTTGTGCTACCACCGTTTATGATGGACTATGAGAAGATCCCCGTTGTGCTAAAACTGTCTATGTTAGACTATGAGAAGATCACGACTGTCAGTGCTAGACTTTGGGGATCTTAGTGCTGCGACTGTGTGTTAGACTAACGGGAGACCCCCTCTAGTGCTACGACTGTGTGTTAGACTGACGGGAAACCCCTTCTAGTGCTACGACTGTGTGTTAGAATAACGGGAGACCCCCTCTAGTGCTACGACTGTGTGTTAGACTAACGGGAGACCCCCTCTAGTGCTACGACTGTGTGTTAGACTAACGGGAGACCCCCTCTAGTGCTACGACTGTGTGTTAGACAAACGGGAGACCCCCTCTAGTGCTGCGACTGTGTGTTAGACTAACGGGAGACCCCCTCTAGTGCTACGACTGTGTGTTAGACTAACGGGAGACTCCCTCTAGTGCTACGACTGTGTGTTAGACTAACGGGAGACCCCATCTAGTGCTATGACTGTGTGTTAGACAAACGGGAGACTCCCTCTAGTGCTACGACTGTGTGTTAGACTGACGGGAGACTCCCTCTAGTCCTACGACTGTGTGTTAGACTAACGGGAGACCCCCTCTAGTGCTACGACTGTGTGTTAGACTAACGGGAGACCCCCTCTAGTGCTACGACTGTGTGTTAGACTAACGGGAGACCCCCTCTAGTGCTACGACTGTGTGTTAGACTAACGGGAGACCCCCTCTAGTGCTAGGACTGTCCATATTAGACGATGGGGAGATCATCTAAGCGCTCAGGTCGTTTTGTACAGCAGCACTCTTCAGCTTCGGCGGACCAGTTTCAATCTGCAAACATTTCAGAAAAACATTTACGAATGTATTCTACTAAACTAAGTCCAACCAGAATTCTATTCTGGACATACTGACCAAGGCAGATTAAATATCCTCATATCAATATCAGAAGTAGGATCAAGTGATACACCAGTCACGTTCATTCACTTTAATCATAAGACGGCTATACAGAAAATATTTTCAGACAAGAATTTGAGATACGCCTTCAGCAATGAATGATATTTTATTACAAGCAACCATTCAGACGTGTTTTCCTTCAACTCTGTGCACCCTGTCTAATATTGTGTTCTACGAGCATAATGTCTGTATGGTGATCTGTGTTAGAGGTAAACGACGTAAGCAAGTGAATGACCGTTGTTGAACACCACATATCCCTCATTCGTGTTGTTAAGTCGCCAGTGTATTTACAGAACGTGGCCCAGACAGTGGGGTCGAGACATGCCACTGACCGAAGGCATTAGAAACTCACCTGTTGACATCCCGACATCCACTGCGTTTCAATGACTGAATATGTTACTGGCAATACTCCAGGAATACCCTAGAAACAATCATATGAGATCACCAGAAACATTCTGCACACACTGTGTCGATGTATGGATTCGTATGGGATCGTCGGTGTGGAGAGAGAACGCTTTACCAGTTTCAGACCCCAAAGATTTCACCGTGCCTCTTTTTCTATCTATGTAATAGGCTGTTAAAGCTGTTACAACGATCATGAAGCACCTGTTCGGGGTTGGAATCCCTAAAGGAGCTTAAGCATAAGAACCCTTTACTGACAATGTATTGAATACTAGTATTTGCTTGAGCATAAACAGTCACGATTACGGCCACTCTGTATCTTTGAATCCTTTTCAGGATTATTCCCTCACTTAAAAGCATATGGATAGTGGGAAAACTTACTGATGAAAGCACATGGATAGTGGGAAAACTTACGGATTAAAGCATATGGATAGTGGGAAAACTTACGGATTAAAGCATTCGTTTGCGTCTATGAAATTCTGGTTTTTTCCCAAGGTCGGAAAATGTGTGAATGCCATGCCTAATCACATTTATTCACTGTAAAAATGTAAGCTATGCTTCTTTTAAGTCTACTATTTCTCGCTGAAGAGAAGTTCAACCTTTGACCTTTCATTTTGACCCTCCGAGTGTGCACGTGTATAATCATGTTTTGCATAAAATTTGCACAGTGAGTGATTGAGGTACAGTTGTACGTCACATTGGAATATGTCAGCCATAGCGTGACGACAAAAAGTTATATGCTAAGAATAAATATATTTATACATTTATATTTATACGGACCTGTCAGCGTAGGGCAGTATAACTACTAGATTATCACAGTATAGTTAAATCTAGTCTGAGTTCGCAAAATGCCAAATCATTTCAAAATAACACAACATATATCGGGCTATAGATCGCCAGGAACTGAAGGTACATTACCACCCCAGGGACTATGGGGACTTATATTACCTGCAGTGGGGTATTACAACCGCATGGGCGTTTACGATATATTCTAGCCCAGGGAGTTGGGTACTGTTGTGGAACCGTCTTCTAAAGTGTAGAAGACGAGATAAACCTTGCCTCCAATTTCAAGTTCTCAGATGAGCAATTACAAGGAATGTCAGCCCAGGCTTGAGCATGGTTGCAGTGAGCTGGGTATTACATCTCTGTGTCTAATGCCGGTATCACTGGTTGTCGGATATACCCTTTGGAGTTGTAGTGCCACAGTCGTACCTTTGCAGTTTGCGATTTCGTTTACTGAGTGATCTCCGGTTATAAACTAGTGAAGTTCTAATGAAACATGCACCGAAACGTCGCACTTGCTCTTATTCCTGTCTTTATTATTATCCTTCTTTAGTACTCCAACTTCTAAATGCCTCTCAGTGAAGGTAAAAGTAGAAGTAGTCAAGGTAGGGTTTAATAACATCGTTCAATGACATCGCTCTTTCCGTACAGTGAACCAAAACTTACTTAACGTTTTTATCATTATTATTGATCCAACGTTAGAGTGAGATGAGGTGACCTAATCACACAGATGCACTTACAGGAACCCACCAAGCGAAACCAATAGGATTGGGGGCCTAAAGAACTACTACAACTAAGTACGTTAAAATGGAATTGGTTTTCAGCACAGGGCGTTTCCAGTAAACAGCATTAAACGTCTTCACAAGAAATATGTTAATGGTGGGCTGGACATTCCTCTGACAGAGAAGGCCATGGATCTTTATGCAAGGAAATACTAATAAAACACGCTGACAAATATGTACGAAAAAAGTCCAACTTCAATTTTGATATCGCGAATTTCCTTTTTACTATCATATTCTGCCAATGCAGATTTTTTACTATCATATTCTGCCAATGCAGAATGTGTATGTATTAAGAACAATTATGAGAAACATTTGGATCAGGGCTCCTCAATGAAACGACTGTTTAAATTCAGAAACTGAATGGATGACGTACAGAGACCTGCAAACATGAGATGCAATGATGGGTGAGTGAGTGCATTTAGTTTTATGCCGCACTCAGTATCTCTAGTGGTAGTCTGTAAATAATCCAGTCTGGACGAGTTAATCCAGTGCTCTCCAGCATGAGCCTCCATTAGCGCAACGGGGAACCAACGAGCCAAATCAGCGACCTGACCACCCGATCCCGTTCGTCGCCTCTTCCGTCAAGCATGAGTTACTGAAGATCAACTCTCAACCGGATTTTTTCGGGTCGAGATGTATATAACATCCCACGCTTTGCATGAAATTTTCATGGTTACCTAATCACTGTCACTTTAGTTTACTAAATACATATCAATGCAGCATTCATTCTTTTACGGGATCTCCTGTGTCAAAACTGGTTTCAGTGATCCATTGTTTCATCACTGTCTGACATTTTACATCATATAAAAGATATCAAGGATGATTAGACAGGATGTTTAGCGTCGACGAATTAAATATGGGACACGTGAAGAGAACCGCTGACTACTTGGGTACCCCGCATTTTATGTTTCATTTGAGAGTTAACTCTCTCTGTATGATTGCTCAATGATTACTTTTAGTAGTGCTATGGAAATGATTTATTATTACCAGCAGCAATTAAAACCCAGAATCGATTGAAATCAGTGTTACACTGTGCAGGCGGACAGGCCAGTTGCGGTGCTGCTTGGAGTAATCCCCTTTCTTTGGCTTCCAGGTGTTAGTTAATACGGTCGACGTAATAGAATCTTGTCGTGCCATTCTTCATACTAGGAGAACTCGTCCTTTTCAGCTAAAACCCACTTCTTGGTTGGGTTAAGGTCATATAAGATATAGATCACGTTAAGATTTCATTGTGTAACAAACGCGCATAATTAATGTTCACAATGTTCATGTTTATGGTTGATGCTATACTAGAGTCGTTGCATGGCAGAACAAAGCCAGCCTATAGCAGTAACACGAGATGGATCACTGCGTTAGTACTCGTTAATAAGGTCAACGTTCTGTATGTTGGTGAAAAACAACATGGAACGGTTTTGATGTTATGAAACAGTGTCACAAAACACAGCCTAATCGATTTCTCCACACATGACAAGATATCTTTGTATATTAATCTGATCCAGTCTGAAACGAGTAAATATGTTTTTGTGGGAAAGAGAGCTGAACTGCCGTTAAGTGTCTTATTTTGAACGTTTATAGATATTTGAATGTCCTTTACCCTGAAACATATCAAAAGCATATCAATCCCTGTACACTAACTCTGCAGCAAACGTGGTAATAACACTGTGTACACATTTGTCCGGTGAACAGAAAATCTGAAACAATAAGTAGATCGTATAAACATGACGGACAATTTACATGACAGGGTCATTTGATTTTACGACCCCGGAACAGACATGAAATAGTAACAGTCTCTTCTAATTTGTGGCTGGTCGATGTCATGTGTTGATTTTCACACCAAATTTCAGGCTATTGGATTTGAGAAAGTGTGATAGTCTTAAGGGCATACATCATGCAGATGATGAACCTATTACTGTTTTATTTCAGTTTCGCAATACCCCATAACCATTTGGGGAGCTTGAATTGCTATTCGATTAAGAAGTACTGAAGACACAAAATTGCACAATATAAAAAATCTTAGAAAATCATTAAGTATTACCAGAAGAGCCCTTCGACCTTATATCCGACTGAAATGAGAAAACTCTTTGATAAAACTAAAATGTCATTTCGTGTGCATGGAGTTGTTCATTGTTTTTCATGCGTAATCTCTGTGGTTCACCAGAGATATTTCGTGGAGTGAGAGGTATCACGTAATTAATTTTGGTATGTGGAGTTGATTTCATATTCGATGAACATTTTCCAGAAGCACTGTACAAAAACATTGATGTGTAATGAAGGTTGTTTTTATGCAGTTTCCATTTCAAGAACGTCTTAATGTCTTCAATTGCTTCACAAAATAAGGCGATAATTAAAGCTTATGTGATGCAATATTTGTACTGACGTTTCACCCGAAACACAATCGTTTCATGAATTTGTTTTAACCAACAGTCTTGACTAACTATCTTTTGAAAAAAAAGGAAAGAACTATCCATATATGCAAAAATGCCATGAGATGTTTCACCGTATCCCACCCTTGGTACATAGCAATGTAAATAAAACATGAAATAAAGGACTGAGCAGTGATGGATGCCACTTTACACTGCATCAGTAATACCACAGGCTGCTAACTTGGATTGCTATTGGCAGAAAGTCGGAAGTTACAGAGGTCAAAGACGTTCACCACACCCTGAAACCAACGAAGACGGAACTGATACTGAAAGAAGAGTGAACAGGATGAATCAGGAGTTTCGATCTCCGATCACTGTAGTTGTAAACAATAAGAAACACGACTTTGCATTGTGCATATGAGACTAAAGGCAGAAGTTTTAGGGATCATAAAATGTTTTCAGTGAAACTCACGATCACGAGCTTGTGGTAGTCTGTCGTACAGACCCTGAAGTATAAATATCCAAGAATGCCCACGCAAGTCTAGAAAATGTGGCAAGTCTAGATTTCCTTAGCTTCTGAAAAATGAAGAAAGTCTCAGGGCTCCATTTCATTATATTATTTTTTTTTCACTATGGACGTTTTTTCAGTAAAATATGTTCATTTCAGAGACTAGCTATTAGTCTAAAGCTTGTGGATGCTGCTTACAAACCACAACCATGATTGATGAAAGGTTTCTGGTGTCCTCAGCTCTGCGCACCGAAGTGCCATTCCTTATGTCACTAGATCACTAATGCCCTAAATGTAATCAAATATTCATGTAATGAAAGATTTGGTAGATGAGTTTCATTTTTGTTATTAGTGAAACGTTACCAACTGTTAGAGTTAGAATCATCATGGTGACTATCATTTTCTTCGATATGTGGATCGATTTGATCACTGTCACTGTTATTGTTGTAGTATTAAGAGGAAACACACTATCATGATCCACTGAATGGAAACAAATAACTGCACACCCAAACATCACTAAATACAGGCTGACTTCAAATATAGGTTACAACCTTTAAGGTCAGTGAAAAACGAATAAATCTAAGGGTAAGTCACATTGCCGCCCTATGTGTGTCTATGTATAACCGCAATGAGAAGGCGTAGGACACGGTTGTGAAGGCGTGCTGATCCTTGGCTAGGCCCAAAGATGCCATAGTGCCTGTATTGAGCCCAGGGTAACTTCTACCAAACGTAATTATTACCGAATCTCGGTCTCTTTATTTCATTAACCCAAAGAAATGTGAAAAGAACCAATGTCATTTACTACATATGATATTTATAATTCGGATTATACCTCCTGAGATCACTTCTGTAAAGTATTCTGTAGTCATGTTATGTAGGTATTCAAGAGGAACATGAAGTTAGATTCGGGATTTGGGATTTGGGATTTGGGATTAGGGATTAGGGAATTGGGAATTGGGAATTAGGATTCGAATCCCGAATCTGAATTTTTTGTTCACGGTCGGGATTTAAATCCTGAATTTGAATGTATGTATGTATGTATGTATGTATGTATGTATGTATGTATGTATGTATGTATGTATGTATGTATGTATGTATGTATGTATGTATGTATGTATGTATGTATGTATGTATGCATGCATGCATGCATGCATGCATGCATGCATGGATGTATGTATGTATGTATGTATGTATGTATGTATGTATGTATGTATGTATGTATGTATGTATGTATGTATGTATGTATGTATGTATGTATGTATGTATGTATGTATCTACCTGTGTATCTATGCATGTATCTATGTATCTATGCATGTATCTATGTATCTATTTATCTATGTATCTATCTATGCATCTATGTATGTATCTATATATATATCTATCTATGTATCTATGTATGCATCTCTGTATCTATCTATTTATCTATATATCTGTCTATGTATCTATGCATCTATGTATGTATCTATGTATCTATGCATGTATCTCTGTATCTATATATTTATGTATGTATCTATGTACTTATCTATAAATGTATCTTTGTATCTATGTAGGTATCTATGTATCCATGTATCTATGTATGTACCTATGTATGTATTTATGTATAATGTATCATGTATGCATCTGTGTATCTATGTATGTATCTATGCATCTATTTATCTATGTATTTGTGTATCTATCTACGTATCTACGTATCTATTTATCTATGTATCTGTCTATGTATCTATGTATGATCTAAGCATCTATCTGTGTATCTATGTATCAATGCATCTATGTATGAATCTATGTATCTGTGAATATTTTATTTTCAGATTCGGGATTAAAATCTTACAAACATGAACACCCAAACCTACATTTTTCCATATTTCAGTCTCAACATTGATTTTTCTTCAGATTCGGGTTTCGGCATTTGAATCCCGAATCTGAATATCTTTTTCAGCCTTGGGATTAGAATCCCGAATCTGAATATTTTGTTCGGATTCGGAGTTATGAACAACAGTGTCAATATACATTATCTCACCCCTCAAGGTAATGGGGGCGCTAGTAAACCTGGGTATCGTAAAAACATGAACACCCAAACCTACATTTTTCCATATTTCAGCCAGAATCGGGATTCGAATAATTTTGTATGCTAGCCAAAGAGTGATTAGACACTACGAAAATGGATACTGTGGCACCATTCATAAGGAACAATGCATCATACATACATACATACATACATACATACATACATACATACATACATACATACATACATACATACATACATACATACATACATACATACAGAAATTCAAATTCAGGATTTAAATCCCGAATGTGAACAAAATATTCAGATTCGGGATTCGAATCCCGAATCCCTAATTCCGAATCCGTTTCTAACTTCATGTTCCTGTATTCAAGACGGTATCTCTCAGAGATGAAGATCGTGTACTTTAACCTTACCATCAAAAACTTTAACTTGATCATGAATTAGTGGAGTATATTTATCTTCAGCAGTGAAAGATGGAATAGTTGATGAATGCAGACGAAGGTTACTGTAGAAATTATTGCTACCACCTCGGTGTTTATCCAGCGCATCCTAGACACAACAGTAGAGCCACGCTATGTAGGCGAGAATGTACGCCACATGGGTTCCATGCTCCCAACAAACAAACAAATGTCAAAATTAGATTGTGAGTCATGCTCGTCATCAACCTGCACATTGTAGAGAGGAAAACCGCATTAAATTGTACCGAAAAATAAATTAAATTAGAAGTGACACATTTAATTGGCTATGAAGCACGTGCAATTTTGTAACACAGCTTTATGGTGAAAAACTGTAACGACGGTCAAGCTACCTGAAGACAGCCACGTATGCTTGGACGGGTTACTGAAGATAACAAGTGTGTGTGTGTTTTTCCTGACGATGGACAGTCTTGATAGATGACCATCCGTCTAAGGAAGTAGTTCATGTACTAAATTGCGTAACACTGTGACAGTTAAACAGACTGGAAACAGATACTTCAGCCTGAGGTTATGGGCCAAGTGTCGACGACCAGGTGTGACAAACAGCTTAAAGATGTCGGTGCGACATCCCACTCCGGTGCCTGACAGAAAACGTGACGATAGGGACACGAACTGGGTCAGGGGGCTCAAGGTAGGACGCAAACTTAAACCTGTACTTTCTCCTTAAAATAACAATAGCCTGGATTGAGAAGCGTGTTGTGTCACACGTAAGGGACTGTCTTCTTTTGGTGCCGTGACCCGGATCCAGGCAAGGACATCAAGTACTAGGTAGGTGACTTTTGGTTTCTCTCTGATACCATATCTCTCCTCGGGTACCATTTCTGACTGTGGGCCTGTTGTTGGCAATTGTTGGGCATCTGACACAGTAGGTACCTTGTTACTAACAAGTGTTGCTGAGGAAGTAGGTTATTGTTATTTGAGGAAACAGCTAGATAGGTGAAGTGAAGGTTACTGGATAGGAAATTCAAGAGATTATAACAAAAAATGGCAGACAATATTGAAACTCTGTTTGGGCATATTGCCGTTCAGTTAGGAAATCTCCCGGAAACAATAATGGCTGGGATGAGGCCATTGTCGGTGACGGCGGAGTCACAGGTAGGACAATTAACTCTCATAACATCTCAAAGTCTGTGCCAGAATGTAAAGCTATATGAACGCGACCCTAGGAAGTTTAAAGAGTGGATCAAATCACTGGATAAGTATGTCAGTTTAGCTGGCATTCCCGTTGATAGCATCAGATTGGTGGCTTTTCAAAGTAGTCGTGGTACATGGGCAGTAGTGATGAAAGAGCAAGATGTACGAAGGAGATCTGATTTGAGATTAAGAACACATGAACTGTTTGATAGAATAGACAGGGTTACGTTGGAGCCTAAGGAAGTAGACCATTACAGGATTCCAAAGAAATATTTCAAATCTGACATTCCGAGACATAGAGCGAAAGAATGCAATCAGGAAACAGTATGGCCCATCGAAAGCAACCTTGGTAGTATTACCAGAAAGTAGTGAATCAGACAGTGATGATGACAATCACGGACTGAATGATACAGACACTGAGTTGATGGTGATCAATGTTAATGACTGCAATTGACAAGACACAGAAACAGTTGGTAACAAAAGAACACAACGCAAAGACAGGACGATTACTAGAGGCGATGGTAAGCCTTTTGTAGTGATGATTCATCCTAGGATGGGATGTAGAAATCAAAACAAAATATAGATATATGTTCACAGGAGAATGACAGCAACGGTAATCCTCTTCCTCTTAGGGTTAACCATTGTTAATTCACTATCAATACGTGAAAATGTAGTGTTCCGTAAGGTGAAGGATATTTCCATAATGAGGTCACATTGGCTGGTGACATTTGTTATAGACTTGAAACCTTATGAACGGCTTGTTGAAAAGTTAGAAGCAGATATAGAGGGAGTTGCATCAGTTACAAATAGCATAATCAGTCGCAGTTACAATCCAGCTTAGAAGGATATTTTTGTGCTATTCAGCGGTCTAAGCAGTGACATTTCATCGCTGAGAGCTACACAAGTGAAGCTAAGGGAAATGTTTGAAGGCCTAGGAAAGGTAGATCTAAACGATCGGTACTGCCCTTTGTAGGAAAAGGACTGAGTTTTCTGTTTGGCAGGGTCTCTGAAGAAGACCTGAAAGCAATACATAAGAATGTGGAAATTCTGTTTAGGAATCAGAAAGCTCTAACGCATGTTGTGGAAGAAAGCCTCTCTATAGTGAACACTTCCAGGGTTGAAATTTCAGAAAATAGGCATATGATCAATGAACTGGCAGATGATTTACACCACGTGGACATGACGTTCCTCAATATCACCAGAACATTAGAAGATAGAATTATGTAATAGTGTATTTGGGATGTTCTTTGGTCGTTGGAGAAATTCATGAAGTAATACAGAAAACAATGTTTTATCTACAACATTTACAGTTACAGTTAAACATCCTAGCACTAGGAAAATTGACACCAAAAAATATTACCCCATCTAATTTGAAGAAATTACTCATGGATATTAGTACCCACCTACCTCGCACAGTACAATTGCCGGAAAATCCCAGGAAAGAGTTATGGTGATTTTATAGAACTTTGCAAAGTTCTACGGTTATATATGAACATAAAATCTAAGGGATTCTGAAAATTCCTTTGCTAGATGTTAGTGGAAAGTATGAAGTTTATCAAGTTCATAACCAAGCAGTACCCAGGTTTATGGAGAATCTCCAGTCTAATGAACTATACAATATGGTGGCACAATACCAGCTCGAAACCGATTCACTTGCGGTAAATGTGGAGCGGACTAAATTTGTATTACTTACCTCCGAGGAATTAGAAAAATGTACTACTGGTTATTGTTCTATTAAAAGCCCTGTTTATCCTATAAACCTACGTAAGTTGTGCATCACTACGTTATTCGTGAATAGGAAAGCTGACTTTGAAGACCAATGCAAAGCCATGATCAGACTGAAATCTGTCTTGCCTTTAGCAGAATACCTATCTGATGGCGTGTGGGTAGTCACAACCATGAGAAAACTAAGTTTCTCTGTTATCTGCCACGATAATGTAGCAGTAGCCTCGACAGTCATTGTTGAACCCCCATTAGGCATCGTGAGGCTAAATATAGGCTGTTATGCCTCAGATGATCACGTGACATTGGCACCACATTACCAGAAACAAAGTCAATTTCATGTAGATGAATCTTTCTTTGAGGCTATCAAGGTATTTAATGTTACAAGTCTAAAATGGTGGGAACCGGTTCATTCTACCCTCAGTAAGACGAACACATCGAAATTGTAAGATCTGTTAAAAGACCTCGAAACAATATCAATCGACCAGTTAGTAAATGAATGCAGAGTCGGGTTATAGAGGATAAGGATCCAAAATGGCCATCTGCCATATGGGCTATAGTAATTGTAGTTAGTATTATAGGGATAGTCTTAGGCTACCACAGGTTTAAGAGATGCTTAACCCAGAGAGTGAGGGGTAGGAGAGATGCCAGGGGCACTCCTAGTTACGAGATGGCGCCGATTAATTCGGGAGGAGAGGTTTCTTCTTTCAGACACGGTGGTTGTTCTGCGCCTCTACGTCAGGACGGAAAGGAAAACACAGGGCTGGTTGTGGGACACCAGGTGGCGACGGATGAACCGGAGGGCAGGGTTATTGCTCCCAGAGGGGGGATACCCTCTGCGCCATTTAAGGAAGAAGACGTGGAAACTGTGAACCATGCAGTGCGTCGCCTCTATCCGGCTTTGGATTCATGAGGAAAGGTGTCCAGGGAGAGCAGAAGGGTGTGTTCGTCTGACGGTACGACGGTGTGTTTCCTAGAGCCCTAAGGGACGGGCATCATAATGTGTACATAACTTGGGAGACCTCATCAGTGTAACCAGTGTGTGATGTGATGTTCCCGGTACACAGTGAAGCATAAAGGGACTAATGGCCGCATTTAGAAGTGAAATAAATGCACAGAAGTCCAAGGACACGTTCCATTAGTGTTGGGAGAACGGAATTCTCCACATGAGTAAATAGAAACAGTCAGTACGTACATAGATTATAATGGTTACTGGAATTGCTAATAATATTGTGCAAGTGTGTGACTCGATTAAGAGGAAAACACGGACACTGTCAGTTATGTATATTGAATATACTGATAAATCGGTCGGCACTCGTATGGATAATAGGTGTGAATTGTACATCTATAATTGTATTGATAATACGGATATGATTGTACTTTTAATGTAAATATTGGCATATTGTAGTAGGCTTGGTTCTGTAAAACGACTCTCAAATTGGCTCCGGATATTTCATAGTAGATGGGGGCGAGTGTAACACAGCTATGTGGTGAGGGTCAGAGCTTGAGCCGAAACCATCGCCTGTTTAGACCTGTACTTTCTCCTTAAAATAAAAGTAGCCTGGATTGACAAAGCGTGTTGTGTTACAATTTTCGTCAGTAAGTTATTATCATAATGCCACGTAGAGGTAGGTTAGTATTCTTTACATGAAGTTAACATAAATACAAGTATTTTTAGAACTATGTCACAGCTGGGTTTTTTTTCAAAACTGAAGTGTTTGAGCATTGTTTAACACGGAATCAGCCAATTTGCAGCTAGTCCCGGCGACAAAAAAATAAATAAATAAAAATACAAATATAAATAAAAACATACATACATTATTGGATTATTTATTCCATGAAGAGTTTTTTTCTAACAAGTGGCCTTCTATGATTATGGCCAAAGTTAAAATCTATGGAATCCGAGAAGGGACATTGTCGCGTTGTCGCATTGTCGCGTTGTCGCCCTCTCAAAAACAAGCAAAATGAGGTGAAAATTAACCAAAGCGCGACAATGAGACAATGCGACAACGCGACATTTCGCCTGTTTGTCGCATTGTCGCGATGTCGCGTGTCGCGTTTCGAATAACATTTACTCTGTTCCTCCAAAGTGCGACACGCGACAATGCGACACTTTTCAAGGTCAAAATATGTCGCGTTGTCGCATTGTCGCCCTATCTAAGATATGTAAGAATTCACTAAAACGCGACACGCGACAATGCGACAACGCGACATTTCATCAAAATGTCGCGATGTCGCACTGTCGCGTGTCGCGTTTTATTAAAATATTGACCATAGTATGCATTTAACAAATTAACTGAAACGCGACACGCGACAATGCGACAAAATGTATGTCGCATTGTCGCGTTGTCGCCCTTTTTGTTACCTGTGCGCATGTGTAGAAAGTAAATTAATCTACGCATGCGCAGAAAATGTTATACTCTATTCCATACTTCACTGGTCTTTCGTTACCTCCAATGGTTTTTGAAATGAAGTAGTGCCCGAAATGGCAATGGGCCTTTTCTTCTTGAACTTAATGCAAATCTTTCTTTATTGTTTTACATATTGCAAATGGATTTAGCCAGTCAAGTGTGTTCTAGCAGCAAAACAAATTAGTAGCGCAACTATTCATTGTAATCACGGCGCACTGTACCCCTGTCATTCAAGGCCGGGCAATTTGCTGAGCAGTTAGTCTCTTAGTCACACCAGATAGTTATTACCATACGTTCGAATACCAGCACCATACACATTAATCACTTTGGAAATTTCGATGACAGGTTGTGATTACAGGTTGTGAAAAACTATAATATTGTTAAAATTCAAGCCACATCGGCAAATTCATCAGGTGATGTCCTCGAATGGGTCACTATGTTCCATAATGTGGCTCCTGACAGTTTCGTGGTACAGTCCTGTCGGACGCTGATGAATTTGTCTGGGATCTGCATCTGTTCAGCCAGCAGTGGATGGATACCAAGTAGAATTAGATATCACTTAACCATCCGTCACCTCAAGGACAGTTTTGGTCGACTTTGAACGTGATAATGGGAAAACGCCTTACAAATGGACTGTTAGCAGTAGGATATTAGAAACAATGACATCACTTGGTAGAGTTGCGTACACTTGTGCCAGAAACCAGCTTTCCCTCCCTCACTCCTCTTACTCTTCTCGCCGCTCCACTCCACTCACCCAAGGGTTATTGGTATAAATAGCACGGTATTTCATTACAATCATGTATTATGATGCCCGTTTTCATTTCTGTTTGAATCCTATATTATTAATCCCGCACATAGCCTGATTCACAATATGCCTCATAATCTTTTCATACGGATACTACATCCAGCGATATACATGTACTTGTATCGTTTTAAACCTACGGCTGTTATATCAAAAAAAAAATCAGCAAAAGGGTCAGTCTGAATAGAACCATTCCGTTAAGCAACGACACTCAGCCACTCTGGACTTCACGACTAGATGTACGTTCATATATCATTGTTCTGATGTCGATCCCTGGCTATCTGAACCCTTTAAAAATATCGAAAAATAATCATGCTTGTCATATTTTCTTTTTACATTCCGCTGTAACTACTACAATTTTGATGAAATGTCGTATTCACGCATTACCGCGCGTCGCGCTTTGTTAAAATATTGACTACAGTATGTATTATAAGATATTAACTAAAACGCGACACGCGACAATGCGACAACGCGACATTTTGATGAAATGTCGCATTGTCGCATTGTCGCGCGTCGCGTTTTGTTAAAATATTGACTACAATGTGAATTATAAGATATTAACTAAAACGCGATACGCGACACGCGACAATGCGACAACGCGACATTTTGATGAAATGTCGCATTGTCGCATTGTCGCGCGTCGCCTTTTGTTAAAATATTGACTGCAGTATGTATTATAAGATATTAACTAAAACGCGACACGCGACAATGCGACAACGCGACATTTTGATGAAATGTCGCATTGTCGCATTGTCGCGCGTCGCGTTTTGTTAAAATATTGACTACAGTATGTATTACAAGATATTAAGTAAAACGTAGTTTGTCGTACAGACCCTGAGGTATATATATCCAAGAGAGCCCAAGCAAGTCTAGAAAATGTGGCAAGTCTAGATTTTCATAGCTTCAGGGTCTGTACCAATCTGCTGAATTCATAGCCAGTATATGGTTAGTAATTATCAGTTGATCTCTAGCTGTCACTGGTGTTTAGTATAAATTCATGGGGAGGCTCCCCTACAGCTCCCCCTTCGCCCCACACTTGGCTAAGACCTCGTGCCCTGTCCTCTCACCGCGAGGCAACATGTGTCGGGTTTTATTCAAGATTCCTGATCTTCCTTCCTGGAATTCTTCCCTCAACTCACAATGTCATCGGTAGACTAAGAACTACTCTCTCAAATGAACATATTTTACTGGGAAAAGGTCATAGTGAAAAAATAAGAATAACATAACTAGGATTGCCTCATGGGCAATACTGACGGTCTTCAGACTTCCTCCATACACCCTCCGAGGCTATCTTCACTTGAACAGTTTCTTTGGACGCCAGCTGGACCGTCCATTGCGGTAATTTTTACATTCATTTGGCACTGAGTCAACACTGCTGACACGACCACATAATTCACAAACTGCAGAAAAAGAAACTGGATGGCAAAGTCAGATATACAAAGTACTGGAAAGATTACAACCTGACATTTCCCATACACTGTTTTGTTTGTGGGTCATAGGTTCCAAATTGGGTAGGTCGATGCTCATGCTGTTGATCACTGGATTGTCTGGTCCAGATTCGATCATTTAGAGACCACAGCCATATAGGTGGAATAGTACTGAGTGCGGCGTAAAATTCAACTCACTCACTGTAACAAAATCGACTATTTCCTTAATCCTCATGTATTTCTGTGAACACTCACTGCTATGCCAGTGTAACGCAGGAATACGACTGAATGTGGCGTAAAGCAATATACAAACTAGTGGAAAGATTAGAATCTGACATTTCCATACCACTAATACTGCTGAGTGCGGCGCAAAGCAATATACAAACTAATAGTTTCCACATTGCGCAGATCGATGCTCATGCTGTTGATCACTAGCTGGAATAATGCTCAGTGCGGCGTAAAACTGAACTCACTCACTTTTACACAATCGACTTTTTCCTTAACGCTCATGTATTTCTGTGACCATTCATTGTTAACCCAGTGTAATGCAGGTGAAGGGAAACTCGAGTTCTAATTTGAGTGTGCCAAAGCGGCGTTCAAAATAGATATCTGCCTGTCACAGCCGGACGGGAACATTTTGTTAAAACTTGAGTTGATTCAGGCTGGAAATGTACAAATTTTCTTTCCGTCGTAATTGTGACGTAAGTATTAATTTTTTACATAACCATAATGTGAAGCAAAGATGTTCGCCGTTCAATTAGCTACAGTTTGGTACCCTGAACGATGAAATCCAGTGTGTTTTCGCAGAGTTATGACATTTTAATGAACCCTGTGAAACGTTGACCAACTTTCAAGGGCGATAACTCCGAAGCTATGTAAGATATCACGATGCCTTGAACAAATTAATCTTTCCAGTGTATGAGCTTTCTAATGGTGTAACAAATGGTGATTGTGCTATATGCCGTTCTGGAAAAGAAGGTTTTCAAAGACACCTTTCAAAGGCACTGGGAAAACGCGAAAATCGGCGAAAATTTCAGTTTTTTCAAAATAGCGGAAAATCTGTCACGGCGGCCAACTTCCACTGTGCTTTGAGTCGATGGAGAATGATGTTGTCTCCCTTGTGTGAAAATTTGGTTAATTTATCTCTTATAGGTTCCGAGATATTCAGGGTGAAAGATTTTTACATTTTGGGTTGCCTGCCCTTACCGGAAGACGGTAGAAGTTTTTTCCATTGTATCAATTTCAGCATACAGGCTATCATCCCTGAAAGTTTGATCGAAATCCATCCTGTGGTTAGGTCAGGAGAGCTGGTACAAAATTCGTACAAATAATAATAAGAAGAAGAAAAAGAAAAATGTTCGGATAATAACAGTAGGTCTTCCAGACTTTCAGTCTGAAGACCTAATAAAATGGAGACTGAGACCTTCTTCACTAAGCCTTCTTCAGAAGCTAAGGGAATCTAGACTTGCCACATTTTCTAGACTTGCATGGGCTTTCTTGGATATATTTGCTTCAGCATCTGTACAACAGACTGGTTTTTTTTATCTCAGTTCTTTTGCGACTTCAATTCCACAGGACAGGTACAAATCGATGGCAGTCTTTTCAAAGGGTTTTACAAGACGGCACAAAGTATCGTCGGTATGAGTGGCCTCGTGAACATTTTCTACACGCTGTGTGTGTTGAACATTTTCTGTTAACTGTTACTTGAAAAACATTTCAATCAAAGACATGGATGGCTCTCTTTTACTACTTTCAATAAACAGTTTTCTCCTGTACCATGCGATTTCAATCAAACTGCCGTATATATTGCAGACAGAATATTTTGATTTGACAGAAAAAATATATTTGATATCTTTGTTGGAGTTTTGGATACATCCAGTTTTCCAGCCATAGCATTAGTCTCAAGAGATGCTAACCCTGAGCTCTGTGTTTGCTACAGTTGATACTTCCCCAGAGCTGCTCACACCACACTGAGAGGGAGTAGGGGTCCGGCTGGGTAGGGTGATGTTGGGGGCAATAAAAAGTCCTGAAAATGAAAAAGTCTCAGGACTCCATTTCATTATATTATTTTGTTTTACCTATGAACGTTTTTCAGTAAAATATGTTCATTTCAGAGACTAGTTGTTAGTCTAACTAAAACGCGACGCGCGACAATGCGACAATGCGACATTTTGACGAAATGTCGCGTTGTCGCATTGTCGCGTGTCGCGTTTTAGTCATTAAGCTACAATGCATACATTGGTCAAAATTTTAACAAAGCGCGACGCGCGACAATGCGACAACGCGACATTTCGTCAAAATGTCGCGTTGTCGCATTGTCGCGCGTCGCGTTTTATTAGTTACGGCGGAATCCAAACACTATCACAAGCATGAATATTTTTATATGCTTTTTAAGAGCTGAGATACCCGTGATTCGAACTCAGAACAATGATAAATGAACATCCATGTTGTGTTAGTGTGTGGGTTAAGGGTGCGTGGTTAATAGAATGCCGTATTCAAACTGTCCATTTTGCTGAAGAATACTATGATTCAGTAGGTGCATGTTTGAAACGATACAAGTATATAAGTATCGCTTGATCAAGTATCCATAAGAGAAAAGTATGAGATATATTGTGAATTATCTCATATCAGGGTTAATAAGACAGGATTCAAATAGAACTAAAAACAGACATGACAACACATTATTGTATTGAAATACCTTGCCAATTTGCGAAGCTTCCCAAACCTTGAGAGAGTGCAGCGGCGGAGGAGTGAGGAGTGGTGTGGAGCGAAGCGGAGAGGAGTGGGCTAGGGTGGAGCGGAGTAGAACGGAGCGCCGGAGGAGTGAAGGAGGAGGAGGGTAGAGGAGAGGTGTGGTGTGGAATGGATTGGAGCGTCGCAGAGTAGGGGGAGGGAGGGAGGGAGACTTGGTTTCTGGCACTTCAAGGGTACGCAACACTACCAAGCTATTTCATCGTTTCTAATAAACCATCCCTCCAAAAGAAACGCATAGGTGATTTGTATTTTTACAACTCGTCTGTTGCCAGGCGTCTGAATGTTAGTCGGAGCAAGATATAATGACTTGCAGCTCGTTGCAGCCAAACAGATGTAAGAAATGACCGCCCCTTTTCAGGCAGACCTAGAGTTACCACTGCAGCTCAAATAGGTACATGCGGGTACTACAGTTGCGTGATGGTACTCCCACGGGTGAGAGCACAACAGCCAGGGCACCTGGGCTTCAGAGGATGTCAGGTCAAACTCTACGGAACAGGCTGAAAGTGATTCGTTTGAGAACCAGAAAACAAGACGTCGGGGTCGTGCTACGTCGTCATCAACGTCTTCGCTGTCTAGAAGTATATTATATGCTTTATAAACATTACCTTCTTCTAAAGCACATGCACTCATTACTGATGTAAAATTCATGCACTAAAGTCTGTTTATGGACGAGTTATAAACTTTTCTCAACAGATTTCTCGTCTATGCGTTTATTTCTTGGGATAGTATATCACAATGATAACAGTCCATTTGTATGGCGTTTTCCCATTATCACGTTCAAACCGACCTAAACTGTCTTTGACGTGTCGGGTAGTTACGTGATATCTCATTCTACTCGGTATCCATCCACTGCTGGCTGAACAGAGGCAGATCTTGAACAAATTCATCAGCGTCGGACAGGACTGTACCATGAAACTGTGACAGGAGCCACATTTTGGAACATAGTGACCCATTCGAGGACATGACCTGATGTTTCTGCCGATGTGGCTTGAATTTTAACAATATTTCAGTTTCTCACAACCTGTCATCTGGATATCGGCGAAATGTTCAAAGTGATTAATGTGTATGGTGCTGGGATTCGAACTTATGATAATAGTTGTCTGGTGTGATTAAAAGACAAACTCTACACAGCAAATGCCCCGCCTTGAATGAAAGGGCAACCGTGTGCCGTGATTACAATGAAAAGTTGCGCAAATAATTGTCTTGCTGCTAAAACACACTTCATTGGGTAAATACATTTATATATGAAATAATTTTCAAACCAACAATGAAGATTTGCATTAAGTTCAAGAAAAGCAGCCCAACTGCCATTTCGAACACTACTTCATTTTAAAAATCATTGGATGTAGCAAAAAGACCATTGAAGTATGAAATAGAGTTTAACTTTTCCTGCGCATGCGTACTATAATTGACTTTCTACGCATGCGCACCGGTAATCGAAAAGGGCGACAACGCGACAATGCGACAATGCGACATTTCAATATGTCGCATTGTCGCGTGTCGCGTTTTAGTAAATGTTTAGTTTTTTCTTTACACATCTTAGATAGGGCGACAATGCGACAACGCGACATATTTTGACCTTGAAAAGTGTCGCATTGTCGCGTGTCGCACTTTGGAGGAACAGAGAAAATGTTACTCAAAACGCGACACGCGACATCGCGACAATGCGACAAATGGGCGAAATGTCGCGTTGTCGCATTGTCGCATTGTCGCGCTTTGATTAATTTTCACCTCATTTTGCTTGTTTTTGAGAGGGCGACAACGCGACAATGCGACATCGCGACAATGTCCCTTCTCGGATTCCATAAAAATCATATGCATGTATGGAGGCTTACGGTGACTGTCCGCACCTTGTTGCAGCAAATGAGGTAGGAATCCATAGCCCAAAGTGAATGGATTCTTAAGTAACGTGTGTAAGTAAGATAACACATTTTCCATAGCTAGACGAGGGTCCAGAAGAAATAAAAGCCTTCTTCTAGGTATCTAGTAATCAACGCACCCGTCATCCTATATAATGAACTGTCAAATGAATCACTCCTGCTTGTTGAGCATGTCATTAAAAAGCAGAGAGCTTCAATCATATGATACAGATGCACAAGACATGTAGTCTCGAAGAAGAAGTCTGACATATTCAACACAATCACAGGAAAAAGAGTAAGGAATAAGGCACATTGACAACACGAAGAAACCATGGGGTGGTTGATGGGGATAGTTTTGGTGTCTAGTTGTGGACATCTAAGATTAGAAAGCTTTTGTGCTGAGCTTTGCAAACCGAAACCATATACTGCTCTCTCTGATGAAATTATTACGTTTTCATATCGCCAAATAACAATCTGTCTTGTTCAATATTCCGATGCTAGCATTAGCAAAAACAAGTGAAGAGTTGCCATGATGAGGTAAAATCAACAACAAACTTTAGCTTTATAAAGTTGCCACAGAAGCTGTGGAAAGGCGGTATCCTGACGTGTCCTAACAGTATCGACTGGCCGTTTGAGAGGATTGGTCTGTCTATCTCTCTGCTCGTAAACAGATCACATTGTCACACATGAAACGGAAAGGTGTCTGAATAGTGATAGAATTGGACATCCGAACTGGCAAGTGGCATGTGAACGTAAAATCGAATTGTGTTCACTTTGTTTTCCTTCTAAATGTTTCAATAGTGATTTCATCACTGTTGCTTCAAAAGACTTTTGTTTGATTAATGGATGGCCACATGCTACTTGTGTCAATGAAACAGAAATAGATACACAAGGAACGAAAACATTAATTGTTGATTCAAAGGAACTGTTCTAGTGCTAGAAAGATTCAAACTTAAAACTGTTTGACGATTGGTTTTCTTTCTTGCACTTAGTTTTCCCCCAAGTGGAGATAACTCACATGTGAGACATAGTAAAGTTTAACATGTTAACGTATCTAACAAGAATGGCGAAACTGCTCAGTCACACGTTTGTTAGAGGAGATAACTGACGCTCAACCAGATTTGCATTTTCACGTTTGAATGAATCTCCAGGGAACAGTGTTGATACACAACAAGCGTTCACGGTACATGCACATTATATAACAATGCAATACGGAGGGTTTCTTGCACTATGCACCATTGAAATATTAACCTCTCTTGGAGTTTGTAGTGCTACAATCGTACCTTTGATTTGAATTTTAGCAATTTGTAGGCTGTGTGTGTGTGTGTTGGTTGGTTGGCTGGTTGGTGTTGGGGAGGGGAGGAACACGCAGAATTTTCTTTACTGAGTAATTTCCAGTGAACTTGTCCATTAAGTTGTAAAGGGTGACGGTGTAGGTTCTGTTTACACCTGCACCGAAACCTCGCTCTCACTCTGATGGTATTCATCTCTATGCTATTTTCCTTTCTCACTACTCCAACTTCTAAATGCCTCTCAGTGAAGGTAAAAGCAGTAGTAGTCTTCACAAAGAACTTGTTGCTGATGGTTGCCAAACAATGTATGGACTTGTATGGATGTCCGTGAGGCTAAATATAGGCTGTTATGCCTCAGATGATCACGTGACATTGGCACCACATTACCAGAAACAAAGTCAATTTCATGTAGATGAATCTTTCTTTGAGGCTATCAAGGTATTTAATGTTACAAGTCTAAAATGGTGGGAACCGGTTCATTCTACCCTCAGTAAGACGAACACATCGAAATTGTAAGATCTGTTAAAAGACCTCGAAACAATATCAATCGACCAGTTAGTAAATGAATGCAGAGTCGGGTTATAGAGGATAAGGATCCAAAATGGCCATCTGCCATATGGGCTATAGTAATTGTAGTTAGTATTATAGGGATAGTCTTAGGCTACCACAGGTTTAAGAGATGCTTAACCCAGAGAGTGAGGGGTAGGAGAGATGCCAGGGGCACTCCTAGTTACGAGATGGCGCCGATTAATTCGGGAGGAGAGGTTTCTTCTTTCAGACACGGTGGTTGTTCTGCGCCTCTACGTCAGGACGGAAAGGAAAACACAGGGCTGGTTGTGGGACACCAGGTGGCGACGGATGAACCGGAGGGCAGGGTTATTGCTCCCAGAGGGGGGATACCCTCTGCGCCATTTAAGGAAGAAGACGTGGAAACTGTGAACCATGCAGTGCGTCGCCTCTATCCGGCTTTGGATTCATGAGGAAAGGTGTCCAGGGAGAGCAGAAGGGTGTGTTCGTCTGACGGTACGACGGTGTGTTTCCTAGAGCCCTAAGGGACGGGCATCATAATGTGTACATAACTTGGGAGACCTCATCAGTGTAACCAGTGTGTGATGTGATGTTCCCGGTACACAGTGAAGCATAAAGGGACTAATGGCCGCATTTAGAAGTGAAATAAATGCACAGAAGTCCAAGGACACGTTCCATTAGTGTTGGGAGAACGGAATTCTCCACATGAGTAAATAGAAACAGTCAGTACGTACATAGATTATAATGGTTACTGGAATTGCTAATAATATTGTGCAAGTGTGTGACTCGATTAAGAGGAAAACACGGACACTGTCAGTTATGTATATTGAATATACTGATAAATCGGTCGGCACTCGTATGGATAATAGGTGTGAATTGTACATCTATAATTGTATTGATAATACGGATATGATTGTACTTATAATGTAAATATTGGCATATTGTAGTAGGCTTGGTTCTGTAAAGCGACTCTCAAATTGGCTCCGGATATTTCATAGTAGATGGGGGCGAGTGTAACACAGCTATGTGGTGAGGGTCAGAGCTTGAGCCGAAACCATCGCCTGTTTAGACCTGTACTTTCTCCTTAAAATAAAAGTAGCCTGGATTGACAAAGCGTGTTGTGTTACAATTTTCGTCAGTAAGTTATTATCATAATGCCACGTAGAGGTAGGTTAGTATTCTTTACATGAAGTTAACATAAATACAAGTATTTTTAGAACTATGTCACAGCTGGGTTTTTTTTCAAAACTGAAGTGTTTGAGCATTGTTTAACACGGAATCAGCCAATTTGCAGCTAGTCCCGGCGACAAAAAAATAAATAAATAAAAATACAAATATAAATAAAAACATACATACATTATTGGATTATTTATTCCATGAAGAGTTTTTTTCTAACAAGTGGCCTTCTATGATTATGGCCAAAGTTAAAATCATATGCATGTATGGAGGCTTACGGTGACTGTCCGCACCTTGTTGCAGCAAATGAGGTAGGAATCCATAGCCCAAAGTGAATGGATTCTTAAGTAACGTGTGTAAGTAAGATAACACATTTTCCATAGCTAGACGAGGGTCCAGAAGAAATAAAAGCCTTCTTCTAGGTATCTAGTAATCAACGCACCCGTCATCCTATATAATGAACTGTCAAATGAATCACTCCTGCTTGTTGAGCATGTCATTAAAAAGCAGAGAGCTTCAATCATATGATACAGATGCACAAGACATGTAGTCTCGAAGAAGAAGTCTGACATATTCAACACAATCACAGGAAAAAGAGTAAGGAATAAGGCACATTGACAACACGAAGAAACCATGGGGTGGTTGATGGGGATAGTTTTGGTGTCTAGTTATGGACATCTAAGATTAGAAAGCTTTTGTGCTGAGCTTTGCAAACCGAAACCATATACTGCTCTCTCTGATGAAATTATTACGTTTTCATATCGCCAAATAACAATCTGTCTTGTTCAATATTCCGATGCTAGCATTAGCAAAAACAAGTGAAGAGTTGCCATGATGAGGTAAAATCAACAACAAACTTTAGCTTTATAAAGTTGCCACAGAAGTTGTGGAAAGGCGGTATCCTGACGTGTCCTAACAGTATCGACTGGCCGTTTGAGAGGATTGGTCTGTCTATCTCTCTGCTCGTAAACAGATCACATTGTCACACATGAAACGGAAAGGTGTCTGAATAGTGATAGAATTGGACATCCGAACTGGCAAGTGGCATGTGAACGTAAAATCGAATTGTGTTCACTTTGTTTTCCTTCTAAATGTTTCAATAGTGATTTCATCACTGTTGCTTCAAAAGACTTTTGTTTGATTAATGGATGGCCACATGCTACTTGTGTCAATGAAACAGAAATAGATACACAAGGAACGAAAACATTAATTGTTGATTCAAAGGAACTGTTCTAGTGCTAGAAAGATTCAAACTTAAAACTGTTTGACGATTGGTTTTCTTTCTTGCACTTAGTTTTCCCCCAAGTGGAGATAACTCACATGTGAGACATAGTAAAGTTTAACATGTTAACGTATCTAACAAGAATGGCGAAACTGCTCAGTCACACGTTTGTTAGAGGAGATAACTGACGCTCAACCAGATTTGCATTTTCACGTTTGAATGAATCTCCAGGGAACAGTGTTGATACACAACAAGCGTTCACGGTACATGCACATTATATAACAATGCAATACGGAGGGTTTCTTGCACTATGCACCATTGAAATATTAACCTCTCTTGGAGTTTGTAGTGCTACAATCGTACCTTTGATTTGAATTTTAGCAATTTGTAGGCTGTGTGTGTGTGTGTTGGTTGGTTGGCTGGTTGGTGTTGGGGAGGGGAGGAACACGCAGAATTTTCTTTACTGAGTAATTTCCAGTGAACTTGTCCATTAAGTTGTAAAGGGTGACGGTGTAGGTTCTGTTTACACCTGCACCGAAACCTCGCTCTCACTCTGATGGTATTCATCTCTATGCTATTTTCCTTTCTCACTGCTCCAACTTCTAAATGCCTCTCAGTGAAGGTAAAAGCAGTAGTAGTCTTCACAAAGAACTTGTTGCTGATGGTCTGAGCATTCCTCTGACGTAGAAGGTCATGAATTTATATGTAAGGAATACATATAAAACCCGCAGACGAATCTGTACGGAAAGAAGCCAAATTATAGTTTTAATGTCGCCACATTCCCGTTTGCTATTAGATTCCGCAAAAGATGTAATTGCTAATGCATTATGAGCAGCTATGTGTTTGTTGCCAAACAATGTATGGAATTGTATGGATGTCCTTGTAAAAATACAGTTTGCATCACCTGCAAACATGAGATGCAGTCGTGAGTGAGTTTAGTCTTACACACTCAGCAATATTCCTGCTATATGGCGGAGATCTTTAAATAATTCATTCTGGACCAGACAATCCAGTGCTCACCAGCATGTGCATTGATCTGCAAAACTGGGAACCGATGATATGTGTCAACCAAGTCAGCCAGCCTGACCACCCGATCCCGTTCGTCGCCTCTTATGACACACATTAGTTACTGATGGCCAGATCTAAGCCGGACCTTCATGGGTCGAGGTGTAACAGCATCCCACGATTCGCATGGAGTTTTCCTGGTTCCATAATCACTGGCACTACAGATTTTAACATTTAGTGAATACATGTCAATGCAGCATTCATTCCCCTTCAGGATCTCCTGTGTCAAAACTGGTTTCAGTGATCCATTGTTTCATCACTGTCTGACATTTTACATCACATAAAAGATATCAAGGATGATTATACATGATGTTTAGCGTCGACGAATTAAAGATGGGACACGTGAAGAGAACCGCTGACTACTTGGGTACCCCGCATTTTATGTTTCATTTGAGAGTTGAACTCTATTTGTATGATTGCTCAATAATTACCTTTAGTGGTGATATGAAATGATGCGTTAGTACCGACAGTAATTAAACCCCAGAATCGATCGAAATCAGTGTTACACTGTGGAGGCGGACAGGCCAGTTGCGGTGCTGCTTGGAGTAATCCCCTTTCTTAGGCTTCCAGGTGTTAGTTAATGCGGTCGACGTAATAAACCAAGATCTACACATAGAATCCTGCCGTGCCATTCTCCATACTGGGAGAACAGCCCAGTCCACTTCTTGTTCGGTGAAGGCCATATATGATTAAGGTCATGTTAAGACTTCATTGTGTAACAAACGCGCATGATTAATATTCACAATGTTCATGTTTAATGGTTGATGCTATACTAGAGAATCATTGCATAGCAGAACAAAGCAAGTCTATAACATTAATACGAGATAGACGACATAATGCGTTAGTATTCGTTATTACGTTAAACGTTTTGTATGTAGGTAAAAACAACATGGAACGAATTTGATGTTATGAAAAATGTGACAAAACAAAGCACAGTATAAAGGATTTCTCCACATGTGACAATAGTCCTTTGTACATTAATCTGGTCATGTCTGAAACCAGTAACGTGTGGAGGCAAATTTGAGCAGAACTGCCGTTAAGTATCTTATTTTGAACGTTTGTAGATATCTGAATGTCATTTGCCCTATCCAAAGGGCAATATCATTTCCATAGGATGTACACCTCTGTGCGATAACTCTGAAGCAACGTGGTAATAACACGGCGTGCCCTTTTGTTCCGGTTAACAGCAAATCCGACTATATAAAGGTCGTATAAACATGACGGACAATTTTCATGACAGGGTCATATAATTTTGACGACCCCGGAACAGACATGAAATAGTAACTGCTTCTTCTAATTTGTCGCTGGTCGATGTCATGTGTTGATTTTCACGGCAACTTTCAGACTATTGGATTTGAGAAAGTGTGATAGTCTTAAGGGCATACATCATGCAGATGATGAACCTATTACTGTAACGTTTTGTTCTAGTTGAGGAATACCCAGTAACTATTTGGGGAGCTTGAATTGCAATTTGAATCAGAAGGACAGAAGACACAAAATTGCACAATAAAACAAAAATATCTGATCTATCGTATCTTAGAAAACCATTAAGTATTACCAGAAGAGTCCTTCGACCTTATATCCGACTGATATGAGAAAAATCTTTTGATGATACTAAAATTTCATTTCGTGTGCATGGAGTTGTTCATTGTTTGTCTTGCTTAATCTCTGTGGTTCACCAGAGATATTTCGATGAGTGAGAGGTATCACGTAATTAATTTTGGTATGTGGAGTTGTTTTAATATTCCATGAACATTTTCCAAACAAAGACATTGATGGGTAATGAAGGTTGTTCTTTTTTAGGTTCCATTTCTACTAAAAACGTCTTATGCAATTAATGTCTCTCAACTGCTTTATAAAAATATGATGATAATTAAAGCTTATGTCCTGCAAATATATGTGCTGACACTTTACCTGAAACACAATCGTGTTATTAATTAGTTTTAACCAACAGCCTTGGCCAACTACTTTTTGAACGGCTTTTGAGGGAAGAACTAACCATATAGGCATAAATGCCATGAGATGTTTCACCGTATCCCACCCTTGGTACATAGCGATATAATAAAACATGAAATAAAGGTCTGTATGAGCAGTGATGGATGCCACTTTACACTGCATCAGTAATACCAGAGACTGCTAACTTGGATTGCTATTGGAAGACAGTCGGAGGTTACAGAGGTCAAGGGCGGTCCCTACACTCTGAAACCAACAAAGAAGGAACTGATACTGAAAGAAGAGTGAACAGGATGAGATGGGTTTGGATCTCCGACCACTGAAGTAATAAGAAACACGACTTTGCATTGTGCATTTGAGACTAAAGGCAGACGTTTCATGTATCATAAAATGTTCTCAGTGAAACTCAATAGCTTTTGCGTGCTGCTTACAAACCACAACCATGATTGGAACACTTTGATGAAAGGTTTCTGATGTCTTCAGCTCTGCGCACCGAAGTGACATTCCTCATGTCACTAGATCACCAATGCCCTAGATGTAATCAAATATTCATGTAATGAAAGAATTCGTAGATGAGTTTCATTTTTGTTATTAGTGAAACGTTACCAACTGTTAGAGTTAGAATCATCATGGTGACTATCATTTTCTTCGATATGTGGTTTTAATTTGATCACTGTCACTGTTATTGTTGTAGTATTAAGAGGAAACACACTATCATGATCCACTGAATTGAAACAAATAACTGCACACCCAAACATCACTAAATACAAGCTGACTTCAAATATAGGTTACAATCTTTAAGGTTAGTGAAAAAAGAATAAATCTAAGGGTAAGTAACATCGCCTCCCTGTGTGTGTCTATGTATAACCGCGACCCCGTGAAGGTCCCAAGGTAGAATAGGCCTACAGAAACCCATGCTTGCCATAAAAGGCGGCGATGCTTGTCGTAAGAGGCTACTAACGGGATTGGGTGGTCAGGCTTACTGACTTGGTTGGCACAAGTCATCGGTTACCAATGGCGCAGATCGATGTTCATGTTGTTTATCACTGGATAGTCTGGTCCAGACTCGATTATTTACTTACCGCCGCCATATAGCTGGAATATTGCTGAGTGCGGCGTAAAACTAAACTCACTCACTGACTATGTATCAACGCCGTAGGACCCGGTTGTGAAGACGTGCTGATCTTGGGCTATGCCCAAAGATGCCATCGTGCCTGTATTGAGCCCATGGTCGGGAAAATTGTCCGTAACTTCTGCCAAACGTAATTGTCACCGAATCTCGGTCTCTTTATTTCGTTAACCTAAAGAAATGTGAAAAGGACCAATGTCATTTGCTACATATGATATTTATAATTAATAAAATAATTATAATTTACACCTGTAAAGTATTTTGTATTCAACGTGTCATTTGCAAAAAACCTCCTTAAGGAAATTCCATACCACACACATTTTCCAAGACAACGAGTTATGTAGGTATTCAAGACGGTATCTCTCAGAGACGAAGATCGTGTTCTTTAAACTCACCATCAAAAACGTTAAGTCGAACATGAATTAGTGGACTTCTATTTATCTTAACAGTGAAAGATGGAATACTTGATGAATGCAGACGAAAGATACTGTAGAAATTATTGCTACCACCTCGGTGTCTATCCTAGACACAACAGTAGAGCCACGCTATGTAGGCGAGAATGTACGCCACATGGCTTCCATGCTCCCAACAAACAAGCAAATGTCAAAATTATATTGCGAGTCATGCTAGTCATCAACCTGCACATTGTAGAGACAAACCTTTTCATTTGTCATCAAAATAAATTATTTAGACTTGATACATTTAATTAGCTATGAAGCACGTGCAAATTACTGTTATAGTCCCGTGTAGAGTTTTCTTTACATGAAGTACATGACATAATACATGTACATGAACATGACATAATTACAAGTATTTTTAGAACTATGTCACACTTTTAAAAAAATGAAGTGACCGAATCAGCCAATTTGCAGCTAGTCCCGGCGAATATTATTATTTAATACATTATTTAATTATTTCTTTCTGAATACGTTTGCTTCTAACAAGTGGACCTTGTCATTTCACTTCTATGATGGCCAAAGTCAAAATCCTATACGTGTATAGAGACTTACCATGACCGTGTTGCAACAACTGACGCGAGAATCGATAGCCCAAAGATGAAGAAAGTGAATGGATTCTTAAATAAGATAACACATTTTCCATAGTTTACATGTTCCTTTTGGTCTGTTAGACGAGGGTCCAGAAGAAATAAAAGCCTTCTTCTAGGTATCTAGTAATCAACGCACACGTCATCCTATATAATGAACTGTCAAATGAATCACTCCTGCTTTTTGAGCATGTCCTTAAAAAGTAGAGAGCCTTAAACATGTGATACAGATGCACAAATAAAGTTATAAAGTTGCCACAGAAGCAGTGGAAAGGCGGTATCCTGTCCTAACAGAGGATTGGTCTGTCTATCTCTCTGCTCGTAAACAGATCATATTGCCACACATGAAACGGAAAGGTATCTGGATAGTGAACAGGCCAGTGGCATATGAACGATCTTGATCGAATTGTGTTCACATTGTTTTCCTTCTACATGTTTCAATAACTCATAATGTCATCACTGTTTCGTCAAAGACATTTCTTTGATTAATGGATGGCCACATGCTACTCGTGTCAGTGAAACACAAACATAACTACAAGGAACGAAAACATCAATTGTTGATTCAAAGGAACTCCTCTGGTACTAGAAAGATGCAAACATAAAATTGTTTAACGGTTGGTTTTCTTTTTTGTACTTAGTTTTCACCCAAGTGACATAACTCATATGCAGTTTTGTTATAGCTCATAGTAAAATGTTAATGTTTCTACCAAGAATGGCGGTAGAGGCTCAACCAAATTAGCATTTTCACATTTGAATGCATCTCCTGAGAACAACGTTGATACAGAACACACGTTCAAGGTAGATACTATAGAAAACAACACTAAGCTTTCTATACATGTCAGACACCACAGAGAGGCTACGTAGAGCTGTGACCATGACTACAAGATCACTGTAACTCAGCGGTGACAACTGTGAAGATCCAGCTGACAATTGGTCTACAGCAATCTATGTTAGAGGCGACTTACGATATCAGGTGGTCAGGTTCGCTTGCATGGTTGATGCCTGCCATTGTATGCCATTTGTGTAGATCCATACTCATGATACCAATCACTGGATTGTCTGGCCGACAAGTGAGTATTTATACACTTAAAATATTTAGCTGAATGTGCCGTTAAACAAACCAAACGAAGCACGTTGAATGATGATACATGTCGACATTCTGGTAATCTTTTACAGAAACAAAATACATTCTATAAAGATCCTGAGCAGTTTGGTTAGTTACACACGATCGAAAAATGAATGTGACTTACGCAAGAAAATATTTGGTGATGGTGATAACTCATGGCTAAGAAAAAGCATAGAGTAAGCGCAATATTAAAATAAAACAGAACACATTCATGTTGTTTGGGGTTTTCAAACAACTAACTAAAAAATGAAAGTTTGGGAAGATCAATCATGGATCTGTCCAGTATAGAGGTCTTGCAGCACTTAGACATGCAGACATGGTGGGTGACATAACATTCCACGGCTGTATCAAGAGTGTTCTGTGGGCGAGAGTGCAGGACCCATTATGTCTGGCCATTGCATTGTGGTTAGATGTTGCAGGTGGAATCTGTTTCGGTAGTCCTCAGTTCCATTACCATGAAATATTAACGATATACGAATATGACGAGCAACTTGTAGACGCTAACTTGCTGTCTGCTTCATAGTGTCAGCCACTGTGATCCCAATATGACTGCAGGCTACACCATAACAGTGTCGAACCTTTTGAGTAAACGTTCTTCAGGACACAGACACACCCACACATGTCCAGAACATCAAGAGTGAATCTTTACTTCCCAGAAAACCGTCTGAGAGACCTGTAGCTCGTGAATACTGACGTGTCTGGCCAGCATGTGTTTATCTATTTAATATGGTTCAACAAGTGGTCATGGGGCATTTCCAGTCGTCTGGACAGAGGCGGGGCTGACCATCAACTGTCTGTGTCTGTACGAACTTGTTATTGCAGCTGCAGCTGCAGCTAACAGACTGAGACACAATAGGCTGAATTCTACCAGTTTGAAACATACCAATAGCCCCAAGGCGTTCATCACGATGCAGACAACGCATTTCCAATCTGAACCCATATACAGCATTTAAGCACGATTACAGAGCTGGTCTGTCACTGTGGGTTATATCGACAATACTAAAGGTTTAGAGCTGTTCGACGATCCTTCAAAGTAAGTGACAAAGTAACACGTGCATGGAAGAAATGCAAGGGCCTCGGACACTGTGACGCGTTGTTCGAAGTTTTCCGAAACCAGTCTATTTCTGACAGCCATCTTTAAACTAGATCTGATCGATCTCATGATACGCACCTTGTGGGAGAGTACATGATTAAAAGTGTGTATATGTTACTGGTAATGTGTAAAGTAATGAGATAT
The DNA here is from genome assembly GCF_037392515.1 of Haliotis asinina. Taxonomy (NCBI): domain Eukaryota; kingdom Metazoa; phylum Mollusca; class Gastropoda; order Lepetellida; family Haliotidae; genus Haliotis; species Haliotis asinina. Next base: position 3,987,853 of record NC_090286.1, on the reverse strand, counting down.
TTTCAATCAATTGAAATTGCCTGACAAATTAGTCCATTTATTTGGCAGATTGACTAAAACATGTTTCAATGTATGATGACTATTAGTGTACAAAAAACATTTAGAGAAAGACCATGGGACACTCAAGGGACATCTTTATTGACATACACAAATATTTCAAAACAAAAGAAAAAACACTCCGAGTGACACTGTTTGCTGACAGACACTCTAGGAACTTGACATACAAAAATATCTCAACAGAAAGGCGTTGGGTGACATTGTTTGTTCACATTTTGTTTGCACAAGGGAGGCTTTCGTAGTGCCTGTTTCAGCGTTTCAGCACTTGCATATGTCTGTTGCACTCTCCCTGCAACTCTTAGAACTGGTGAAACCCTGTCCACCACAGGGACTCCAGTGGGGTGAAGATCACTTGCGATTTGTTTTTCTCATCTATAAACTTGTGGACTCTACACATTAGTTCCTAATATTTATACAACTGAAGTTACGAAAAGTTCTCAGGTGTTTTGCAAGGCTTGGCATTTTTGAGAACTGGAATTTGGCGCAAGTAGGATAGCATCTCTTGAATTCAGCCCCGCATATTCTCTAGAAGATATTACGATCACTCAACTGTTACCTATTTTGTTGGTTACAATATGTAAAATGTCACCTGTACTTCGAAAAAAAAATGTGAAAAAAAATGTGAAAAATAATGAGAAGTTAAGATCTGTCAAGAAGAAGTGAATATACTATTCTGCGAAAAAAAGCTTTCTATGTTGGTTTTATCCAATATGAAACAACTTCTTATACATGAACAGAACTATTTTCCGTAATGTAATCTACGTTTATGGAAGGGCTTCCTTTGACAACACCCACAAATGAAGCCTCCATCCTAGGGTATTAAAGTATTTCAATGGGGTTTATCATCTTCTTTGATGAGAGTACATTTCTTTGATGAGAGTTGTTTTTGAAGAACATGATGCACGATCTATTTCTAAGTTAAATATTATGGGCGCCGTTGTGATGATCTCGTTCATGGAAATCACCATCACGTGGCTGGCATATTCTTGAGTGCGGCGTAAGACATCCTATCCACTCACGTTTTATTAATATTCTCAATATTCTACTAGTGCAAGTATGGCTGCTTGGGGCACCCGTAGAGAGCCACCTCCTTGTGGTGTGTGCTGGGTAACGCGAAGAGTTCGCCGACTCCCCCGTTGTGGACCCGGGGGGATATTTGGTCCACCAACCCGTTTGCCGTGGGTTGCGGCCCCGTGTCGGTGGAGGACGGGAGTCTGGGGTTGAGGGCACTGGGAGCCTGTAACCGTGTTTCCTTTGCCAAAGAGTGTTATATGTTAGGAGATTTACAACCCGCAAAAAGAATGAAACAGTTCTAACAAACACTTATCTCTTCTCGTTTTCAGCGCCAAACCCTCCTAAATCAATCAAGGTAGGTTACTGTAATGTGAACGTTGATGTGTACATCCCTAGTCCTCTGCGGTGCTTAAATGTCGAAAGTACGGACATGGAGTGAATAATTGCACATTGTCTGTTACTTGTGCTCACAGTGCTGAGAATACACATGTAACAGAAGATTGTGACAATAGTTATAAAGAAATGCACCAACTGCCACGGAAGTCACTCATCCTTTTCTAAAGACTGTCCTGTTTGAAAAAAACAGATGGAAATAAATCGGGTTAAATATACCAGGAATGTCAGCTTTGCTGAAGCGAAAAAGCTTGTTCAGTCTAGAGAACACAGTGAAACCTATGCCTCTATCGCCAGCACATCAACCGAAACAACCCATAAGGAAAGTCCTTCAGCCACAATTAAAGTTGCCTCCTCGCACTCATGCTAAACAGACTGGACATGGGTAAACTCTGACACTCCTACACGATTTTCTCCTGATCAGTTCACTCAGACAGCAAAATTACTTTCACCGCGGAATCTCTTGCAGGAACAATCTTCTCTTCCACAAACTTGTTCTCAACCTGCCAGAAATGAAAACCAACCTGGAAAGTCCAAAATCAAGTCACGGATAGACATTTCAAAAACAAATCGAGCATCTAAAGGGTCAGATAAGATAGAAATATGTAACAAATTTGGATCACTAGAGGATATGGATGTTTCTGATAGCATCCATCAAAGGGCACATAGTTTATCGCCCTCAAAGAAAGTGCGGGGCAGATCCCCAATCAACCCTCCTAAAAGATAGTTCATTCTAAAAAAAATCTAGTACAGTGGAATTGTAGAGGCTTACGTTCCAATTTGAATGAGTTACAGCTTTTAGTCCATGATTTTGCGCCATCGGCTTTCTGTCTGCAGGAAACCTATTTGAAGCAGACAGATACTTTTGATTTACGGCCTTTTGATGCATATCATTATTTTTCACCTTGGGGGACAGAGCCACTGGGGGATCTACAATCCTTGTTAAGCAGGATGTTATACATAGTCCTGTACCACTCGCAACTAACCTCCAAGCCGTTGCAGTTAGACTTACTCTTCATGTTACCTTTACACTATCCTTTGTATATTCCGCCTTCTTCAACACTCCAACAGTCAGATCTGCAAGCTCTCTATGACCAACTTCCTAAACCTTGTATTATAATGGGTGATCTCAATGGCCATAACCCGATATGGGGTGGTTCAAACACTAACTCACAAGGTCAAATACTGGAAGATTTTATCTCCAATAATGATTTGTGTATTTATAATGATGACTCTAGCACTTACCTGCACCCTGCAACTGGCACCTACTCTTCTCTAGATTTGTCTCTTTCCGATTCTAGGCTACTTAATGAATTTGAATGGTCGGTCCACAATGACCTCTGTGGAAGTGACCATTTTCCAACTACCTTAGCAGAAATTAATTCGTCTGACTCTCCATCATATTCGAGATGGATTTTTTCCAAAGCAGACTGGTCTTTATTTTTAGCTTTATGCACATCTAAAATACGACCCGAGGATTTTAGTGATATAGCTGATCCCATTCAGTGTTCTTCTGACGTTTTAAATGAAATTGCTGATGAGTGTATACCAAAGTCCTCTACAAACCACATGTACGGAAACCATGGTTTAATACAGATTGTAGACAAGCCAGGAAAGCGAGGAAAAAAGCAGAAAAATATTCCCGCCATCACCCAACTGTCCACAACTTAAATAAATTTAAAATACTCAACGCGAAAGCACGTCGTACCTTCAAAAAAACCAAACGGCAATCCTGGAGGAACTATGTCTCCAAAATTAATTCACGTACGCCAATGACCAAAGTATGGAGCATGGTTCAAAGAATCAAAGGTAAATGGAAACTAACAGGTATCCCAGAAATCTACTCAATAAAATGGAGGTGTGAAAACTACAAATAACATACACATTTCAAAAGTTTGAGATCAAGGCATCTGTTATGGCTAAAGAATTCTCAAGTTAATTCACAGTACTTGTACACACAGATCTGAATGTGAGCTATAGTTAATCATGATCTGCATGTCACTTAGTCGATATGGTTGTTCCAAGCTGACATATATTGAACAACACTGTGCACTCATTATTCCTTATTTACAGATACGCCCAGAAGAAACGGCATCCAGGTGTACCTCACCAACACCACCATCACGCCCAGCGGCCTCCTCTGCTACACTGTGACAGCAAACACATCTGGCACTGATATCAATGACATCTTGTCTGTCCCTTGTCACGGCAGAGGGCGTTACGTTCTCCTGTACACAACAACAGCTAATGAGGGGGATACAGAGCCTATACTTGACTTTTGTGAAGTGAAGGTGAATGGTAAGAAACACTTTTTACGTTAAAAGTATATAACAGTTTTAATGTGATGTGTCTAGATATCAGGGGTGGGGTGTGTAGTTTTCGATGAACTGCTTTGAAGCCAGCGGTGAACTGTCGGACTTATATTTATGCAGATATAATAAGGGTAATTGAGGGATATTTGTTCAATGTTGTCACGGAGAAGAAATTAAGGCACTTATTTCTATAATGGGATACATTAATACAATATTTGTGCGAACACGTTTTCTAAATCTCGCACAGATGAGAGAAAAGATCAATAGTATGTCTAAAAAACATCTTTGTTTTTGTTCCCGTGTTGACTCGGGACAGAATGTGTCCACAGCACCCCATTGCTGGTCGTAAGAGGCGACCAAATTGGGCAACCTGTTGCGTCCCGTGTCGGTGGAGGACGGGATCCTGGTAGTTGAGGGCAGTTGGGCTTTTAACTGCGTTCCATTTGCCCAACACACCACTTCGGCCCTTACTTCACCTAGACGGGTGGTTGAATTGGCCCAATTCAACCAATCAGCTGGTCATGCCAAGCCCTGTGCATGGACTATATACAACCGCACAGAATTTTTATTCGGAATTGTTGAACTTATGGTCTTGGCACCCGTATTCGTGGATCAATATTTGCCTTGACTTAGATATGTTTATCGTGAACTTTGCCTAGAGTTAAGGATCCATTCTAATTGAATTTAGCAGACAACAGCAGGCTATCAACCTTTTATCTACGGATATGTTTGTTGGAGTTCCTGTGATAGTCTCTGCCCATAGAACACTAAATACTAGTAAAGGTATAATCAGAGACAGGGATTGACTGTTGGCTGATATGTCTGACTTAGACATTGCTTCTGAAATGAAAGATCAGGGAGTAATATTTGTCAGGCGTTTACTACCCGCAGAAATAATGAAACCATTCAGACAAATACCTACCTCTTTGCTTTCTCTTCACCGAATCCTCCAAAGTCAGTCATGGTAGGTTACAGCAATATGTCCGTTGATATCTATATCCCAAATCCTTTGAGATGTTTTAGATGACAGTAATATGGACACGGTGTTAACAACTGTACAAAACCAATAACATGTGGCCACTGCAGTGAAACTAGTCATGTTACAGAAGACTGCACTAGTAACATAAAGAAGTGCACAAACTGCACAGGAAATCATTCTTCCTTCTCAAAAGACTGCCCAATTTGGAAAAAACAAATGGAAATTACTAAAATCAAATGTACCCTATATATTAGCTTTGTAGATGCCAAAACAATCGTTGAATCAACAGTACCACGTGGTTCATATGCATCAGTTGCCAGGTAAACACCTTATCAGTACATTGTACCTCCCCAATACATTGTCAGACCGACTTGACGTAGGTTAAAACCAACACACCTCAGCCACTCACACCTGAACAGTCTACTCAGACTGTGAACACTGGAAATAACGTGGTTATCCTACCTGACATTCCATCACAGTCTTCTAATCAAGATTCGTCTTCATCCGGGGAACATTCATTATCTCAGTCCAACCAACAAACTCGAACTAAAGTCAATTCTAAAAACACTGTTCAAAGTATTCATATATCAAGAACAGAATCATTGAAAAAAAGTGGCAGACCTCAAAAGTTTTCAGAAAATCCAATCAAGATATATAACAAATACGGTTCACTAGAGGACATGGAAGTGTCCGAAAACTCCTATCCCAGGGCACATAGCTTGTCGCCCTCGAAGAAAGTGAGGGGTAGATCCACTATCAATCCACCTAAAAGATACGTCAATCTACTACTATCGTACAGTGGAATTGCAGAGGTCTTAGGACTAATTTTAATGTACTACAGCTATTAGTCCAGGATCTAACACCATCGGTATTTTATCTGCAACAAACGTATCTAAAACAGAGGCACAATTTTACTTTGCGCCAGTTTACAGCCTATCATTGTTTTCCCCATCTAGGTGACAGGGCCACTGAAGGACCTTCTATACTTGTACGGAGGGATGTTATTCACAGTCCTGTTATACTAACAACTTCGCTCCAAGCTGTGGCAGTACGACTTATACTCGGTGTTGCATTTACATTATGCTCTCTCTATATTCCACCTTCATCTGCACTTCGACAGACTGATCTTCAATCACCCTATGATCAACTCCCGAAGCCATGTGTTATTATGGGTGATCTAAATGGTCACAACCCACTTTGGGGCAGCAATAACACTAATACTAAAGGCAAAATACTTGGCGATTTTATTTAAAGTAATGATCTGTGCATATTTAATAATGACTCAAGTACATATCTGCATCCTGCAAGTGGTACTTATTCTTCTCTGGATCTGACTCTTGCAGATTCTATTTTACTGAATGAATTTGATTGGTCTGTTCATAATGACCTTTGTGAAAGTGATCACTTTCCAACTATTCTCTCAGAACTAACTCCATCGGCTTCTTCATCACATGCAAGATGGAACTTTTCGAAGGCTGAGTGGTCTATTTGTAAATCGAAACTGCGACCTGGCTGTTTCAGTGATATAACCGATCCCATTCAAACCTTTGCTGACATTTTAAATGCAATAGCTGATGAGTGTATACCGAAGTCCTCTAGAAAATTATTTCTGTCGTCACATAACCTTCCACAACCTGAATAAATTAACCTTCCACAACCTGAATAAATTTAAAATACTCACGTCGCACCTTCAAAAATAATAAAAGCCAATCTTGGAGGAACTATGTCTCCAAACTTAATTCACGTACACCAATGTTCGAGGTATGGAACATGGTTCAAAGAATTAAAGGTAAAGGTTCAAAAGTTGCTGTTCACCATCTTAAAGATGGGGATAATTTAATTACTGACACTTCTGAAATTGCAAATAAAATTGGCGAAACTCTTGCCGAAAATTCATCATCGGCGAATTATGTCCCTGAGTGTCAGAGATATCAGAAACAACAGGAAAAGACAAAACTTAATTTCGATTCAAATAACGGGGAAGATTACAGTGAAGTGTATTCTTTACATGAGCTACATCAGGTGATGATAATATACATTACCAGCTATTGAAACCCTTACCTGAATCATGTTTGATGACATTTTCGGATATGTTTGACCAAATATTGACGTCTGGCAAATTTCCTTCTCCATGGCGAAATACCATTGTAGTTCCAATACCAAAACCTGGTAAGGATCACACAGATCCGTCGAATTATAGACCAATATCGTTAACTAGCTGTGTCTGCAAAACCATGGAGCGTATGGTGAATAATAGATTAGTTTGGTATCTTGAAACCAATAACCTTATCACAAATATTCAATGTGGTTTCAGGAAAAATCATAGTACCATTGATCATTTGGTACGTTTAGACTCCTTTGTTAAAAATGCTATAGTCAATAAACAACATGCTGTATCAATAGTCTTTGATCTTGAAAAGGCTTACGATACCACCTGGAAGCATGGCATTTTGAAGGATCTATATGGTTTTGGTTTGAGAGGCCGTTTACCTCTTTTTATATCACAATTTTTAAAAGACAGGCAATTTCAAGTCCGTGTGGGTTCAACCCTGTCTGATCATTATAAACAGGATCAGGGTGTTTCCCAGGGAAGTATTTTGTCGGTGACCTTATTTAGCATTAAGATCAATAGTTTATCCAAGGTTTTAAATGATTCAATTGATGGATCACTTTTTGTGGATGATTTTAATATTTCCTGTCGTGGTAAAAGTATGCATACCATCGAACGGCGACTGCAGTTGTGTTTAAACAAGATAAATAAATGGTGTCTAGAAAATGTTTTTAAATTTTCTAAGTCGAAAACTAACTGTCTACACTTTTGTAGGAAATATAAACCGCATAATGACCCTGAACTATATTTAAATAGCACTCCCATTAAAGTTGTAAAGGAGGCCAAATTTCTGGGCCTAGTTTTCGACTCCATTTAACTCTTTTTGCCACATATTAAATCCCTCAAAGCCAAATGCCTGAAAGCACTCGATCTGTTGAAAGTTGTTTCAAACTGAAAGTGGGGAGGTGATCAAGCTACCCTCCTACACCTGTATCGATCACTCATCCGCTCCATCCTATATGGCGGATCCTGCAAAAGCAACCTTAAACTATTAGATTCTGTCCACCATCAAGGTCTAAGACTTTGTCTTGGGTCTTTCCGAACTTCACCTATTGACAGTCTTTACGTTGAGGCCGATGAACCATCTCTTACACAACGTCGTATAAAATTATCCTTACAATACATTACTAAATTACACTCTAATAAATCTAATCCTGTATATAACTGTGTGTTCAATCCACTTTATGGGGATTTGTATGACAAGGAGTCTTCTCTGGTTCCACCTCTAGGGCATAGAATTAAACCATTTCTTTCTTCGGCCGGCATTGAGCTGAAAAACATAGCTCCCTCCCGTCTTCTTTCTTCTCCTCCTTGGCAGTTGGTTACGACCTAACATTAACGACAGAAACTAATGAATTACAGTATAAACAAGAATATAATCAATTGAAAACTAAATATAGCAATTACAAAACCTTATTTACAGATGGGTCCAAGGACGGTGGCGCAGTGGCTTGTGCCACTGTCATTGGATGCAGAACAATATCTTCTAGATTGCCAGATAACAGTTCTATTTTTACAGCTGAAGCAAACGCCACACTAAAGGCTCTTAAATATATTCAAAGACACCCTAAACGTACACAATATATAATCTATTCCGACTCTCTTTCTTGCCTTCAGGCTATTAAAAATAGTTCTTGCAAACATCCACTTTTAATAGAAATTATTGAATTATATAATGATCTTGCTACTGGCCAATGCGACATCGTTTTTTGTTGGTTACCCAGCCACGTTGGCATTTCTGGGAATACACAGGCTGACCTTGCTGCTAAGGCAGCACTCAAACAATCTGTGACACCTTTTCTTATTCCCTACACTGATTATAATGCAACTATTAGGTCTTACATCCGTGATCTGATGCAGAAGAGGTGGGACACTTAAGTAGGTATCAACAAATTACTTGAAATAAAACCCTACATTGGTTACACTTACTTAGGTTGTCAGTCAAGATTTGAAGAGGTCATCATGCGACGATGTCGTATTGGCCACATACGATATACACATGAATATTTGTTTAAAGGTGAAGATCCTCCGTTTTGTATCCCTTGTGATGAAAGAATTAAAGTCAAGCATGTCCTGCTTGACTGTGTGGAATATTCCATCACAACGGATAACTATTTTAAATCAAGAACTATGAAGGATCTTTTTAGTAATGTTAGTGCCCATTTAATCATTGCGTTTTTAAAAGAATTAGACCTGTTAAATGACTTGTAAATAGATTATTTTTTTATGATTGGAAGTTGAATTAGCAACTAAGATTGTTAGTGGCTGTATCCTCGAAGGGGGTTGAAGTACCGTAAAACGGTTTAAGTCAGATTTAATCTTCCACTTTTTAAATTGTACAATATGTGTCATTTTAATTTGTGGTTAATCGTGCATACAGTTGCCAACAGCTGAGGGGATGGTGTAAATCCAGCCTGGTATGGTGATCTACCCTCTGTTGTTGGCGATCTATGGCCTGTTTTTATATTGTACTGTCCAAATAGAGATACTATCGTTTTTTAATTTTCCACGCTAGTTTTAATACTAACTGTGATAGTCTAGTGTTTTACTGTCATTCGTCGACAGGGTCTTCATAATATGCATATATATTCTTTATTGTCCGGTATGTTCTCGTCACGATATGGCTGCAATATTGCCGATGTGACGTTAAATATAAAAAAGAAAAAGAAAATGGATGCTTGATCAACATGGTGATACGTAGCACTAGGTTTCTCGTATTCAGAAAATAGTATCATCAGGTGAACTTAGGTGACATATATTACCGTGACCACTTTGAAGACTGGACAGGTTTCTGGCCATGATTACGTTAATTCACACACGGTGTATCTTGAAAGAGGTTTCACAAAGTGTATCCTAATTTGGTAATATGTATGCATAACCGGACATGTTCTCCAAGGACTGCATCTCCAATGATAAATGAATATTCATTCATCATGTACTAATGTCTATAAAGTAACTTGCATTCACGTAAATTGAGATCCTTTTTGCTTGTTTTCAGAAGCCGGAAGGAAACCATGATTCCTCGACTGAAGAAAATATATAGGTGAAAAACAGAGACGGGTTTTTTCAAGATTAAGACCCGATAGAGTATGTCATTGTCAGAAAAAATAATATATTTATGGCTTACAAAACAGTTTTTCTGAGTTAAAGATGTATTTAGGAGAAGATCCGATTTGTTACCGATGATCTGCAGTGGTATTCGATGGGTTATGTGCATGACGAGTGGTAATATTATTCCTGACATTCTTATATATTAGAAACAAACAAAAGATTGGTTTCATCTTCAATGCAAATTCTCATTTATCAGGAGTCTGACGAAAGATTCTGCAGAAAAATAAAGGAAGATAACTCTGTACACGTAGAAGTGACTTGTCGAATAGACATTCCCCGTAGTCTGCTACGAGAAGGTGATTGGGTATTTACAAAACATATTACTTTCAACCTTGCATCCTTACTTCATTTTGAACCGCAATTCTTCATCTGCTTTTTTGCTATTTAATGCCGCACTTAGCGATATTCCAGATATATATGACGGCGGTCTGCAAATAATTGAGACGATGTGAGAGAATCAAGCTAGCCGCCTCTCATAGAATTTATGGCTGGCTGGGGACATTCTTTCCGGGATCTGCAAGGGTCTGTAATACTGCAACAGATGTGTGATCATTTGAGTAATGTCAGTATGAAAAGGACAGGGCGAATAATTGACTGTTGAACCTTACAGGCATCAAACAATGTACAAAGGACGACAATTTTCTGCTGTGGTTGGCCTAACAATAGGTTTGACCTTCACGACATATTATGAAGATTATATAATTCTTCAATGAGCTCACAAATGTAATTTGTAATTTGTAATTATCATCAGTTTCAAGGTCAGTGGATATTATACTATCTGTGTTACTACTGATACTGATCCGTTTCGATGACGAGCAGAAACAGCTTTCCTAGACGCAAAATAGCGATGAGGAGTATTTGAATAGATCTTGAAGATCAGTTTGGATAAGGTCCTTGAGTTAAGAGGAAGAACATTCTTCCAAACCGGTATAAGTCTCAAGAGGATGTCTTTAAAACTCATTTTCGGATATTAATAAAAACATTTATTGGAGAAAGCTTGGCACACCCTGTCCTGCAGGTACAATTCTCCACAAATCAATAACACCCCCCCCCCCCCCCCCAGGGTAACAAGAGATCTTGGTACAAAAGAAAAGTCGATTTCAAAACACCGGCTATCTGATTCTAAAACGCTATGAGTTGGAAAAGCAACAACATGGTTTAATTTGGAATCAATACTAAATATGTATGCTAATCGTCGAGGAGGCACTGCTGCTCGACTGGAGTTTTCTTACAAAATACGAAATTGGAAATGAAGGCAAAAACACCCCAGTAAGACAATACGAAGTTAGCTCCATTTGAGAAACTCTCTCGAGAGAGAGACAAACAGTGTTGGTCACATAACATTGTGTTGTCCTGGAGATGTTTGGTAAAACAGAGGATCCCTTGTCACCTTTTTAATCCCAAAGGGCAGATGAAGAAAGACTAGATTGCACCATGTGAGGAGGTCAGTCAACTCCGATATTTAATCCGGTATTTTCAGGTTACATATGAAACACTGAACAAGAAATGTCATGAGAACAAACCGGACAATACGAAAAACGTTTGTCGTGACATTTTGACAAAAAAAGAAGACTATGAAGCTGAATATTGGGAACGGTTGATCAGCCGATCTTGAAGAAATCACTCAGTAAGTTGAAAGCCTGGAGAGAAAGGTTGGTTGGTGGGTAGGGGAGGACTATATTTGTCCGTTGTTGGTGCGTTCGGGACTTAATGGGTGTAAAGACTTGTGTCGATCGTCGTGGGAATATAGAGACATGCCAAGACTGATTACAATGTGTGAAATAAAATAAACATATTTTCAATACACATGTTCTCTATTTAAGTTACATCATGCGTTTCGGTATTTATTAACATGAACCATGCACTTGCCTTTGTGTATGTTTATGCAATGACACGATACACGAACACCTGGTGTCATGTGTATTTGATGATGATAAATACATTAACAATTTCATTATGAAGTCGGGATCGTACAATACAAATGTTGCTGAATTCGGTACTCAAATCCTGTTGTATACTGACATTGTAATTCCTTTTCAGTTCTTTGTAGTACTTGATAACAGCACTATATACAGCGCTTTCGTTAATTGTATGGCACATCTTCGTCGTATGCTGGTGTCTTGCACAGATGTTAAGTGAATGTTTTTTTCATGTTTGGATTGTGTTGCAATTCAATAAGTCAATAAGTTAAAAGGAATAAATCGGTCATTCTTCTGCCACCGATGCGTAATATTTGGAATGTGGTCAACACGTTTACTATGAAACGTTTAGCAAATTTTCTGCTCTAATCTTCATTGAACACAGATACAGTCTGGCAATTTGACCATTATTGGTGGTATGAGACTATCCACATCCCTGACCTTTAAATCTCATAATACAACAATATTATAATGCCCACCAATCATTATTCGCCTGGAGAAAAAGCATCATGAACCCTGCACGCGTGACAGTCAAATGGCGGAACTGAAAGAACCTTTATTGCAACGTGTTATCATCTTGATAATTCTGACGTTAGAGCTGGTTGTCATTGTAGGTAAGTAGAAAGAGATCAGAGGAGCATTACCTGCCTCTAAATTAACATCAACAGACACTAGAACTCCACTTACTTTTAATGGTTTATGTATTTATCAAAATGGTATTCCCTGGGTGGCACGCTGTGCAATTTACTGGAACATGACACGAGGTAATACAGACGTCTTATAATGGATCCAAGACCGCTAATTGTGGCTTAAGACAAAATGTACGCCCATCCCTACTTTCCAATAACTGCATCCATTGGCCAGCATACTTAAATTGGGTTGGCATTGTCGTTATCTTACATGACAAGTAAGTGTTAGTGTATGCTGAAAACATTGTACTCTTTGAGAAATCATGACTTTCAAGTCTAAATATATTATACCATTTTAAGCCAAACCCAAATTAAACACTCTTTAATTAGACAAAGCTGACTATTATACATTGTGTTGTGTTTGAAAAAAATGAACAACGTCCTTTCCATTTTATTTCCAAGCTACCACTTTCCCCATGTGGTTTAGATGGATCTTCGTGTGCATTCAGTTGATATCTTTCATATAATCTTCCTATGACAACGACTACTGCTTATTGCGAATTTCTTCATCAACTACTTACAATGTTAAAGTTGCCATTGTGTCACTGGTTTTACTCAGTTCTTTGAAAAAATCAATGTGAAAAAGACAAAGCTTTCTTAACCTAGTCCATCAGTATTGTTCTAGAAATATTTATAGGAAGGGACTAACAAGGCGAAACATATTACAAGAAGCAGCCAAATAGAATATACTTAATGCGCGCCAAATTGCAAATTATTGTGTGCGTGGTACAATATACGATCTCTAATAAGCCCTTATGAAGAGCTATACATAGGCCAAAATAATACTGGCAAGTGAATATTTGTTTATCTCATCTATACACTCCATACACGTATGAGAGTCAACAGATGATTACAGGAGTGCAAAGAGGTATCGAGTAATGGCTGATGACGAACTGGAATATGACGTTCATTAGAACTGAGTTGCATTAGTCAGAAGGATGCCAAGGGTATCTTTGACAACATATTCCAAGTCTTATTTCAAACTTTGCGTCGACACAAGAAGGAGAAGTTACGCAATCAGGAATCAAAGTACAAACTGGATGATCCACTTACACCGTTTTGCGTGTATTTGAATCTTAAAGAATTGATAATGCCAATGATTGACATATTTGCTTTTAACACCTTTCGCGAAAAGTATTGTTCATCGAGAGTATAAATCTAAAACAGAAGGTAACTATTAGAAATATTGGAATCTTAAACATCTTAATCTGGAACTTTAAACAGAATGTTATCCCTCCCACTGGTCACCGAACAAGTCATCTTTATTACATTGTGAAGAGTTTTTGTGCGTGCTTTCCAGTTTAAAAGAAAAAGTAAAATAAAAACAAAACAAAACAAGACATATAAAGCCCAAACAAAAAAACCCAAAACAAACAAAAACAAAAACAAAACAAAACAAAACAAAAACAACACTAACAACAAAACAAACAAGAAAAACATACACATTACTCTCCATAAAAGTTTTACGAAAGTGTGTAAATCAGTATAACCACGATGTAAATTGTGACAACGTCGGTGCACGTAAACGGTATTATTCAAGGAAACTTCTTATGTCCATTCTTATTCCCGTTAAAACATTTTAAGATCAGGCACGTTCATGATATAGGAATTCAAGATTCAACTTCCAGTTAACCCAGACATCAAGCCTGCAATAAGTCTCTTAAAGATGTTTAGGGATTTCAGTAACTGCGTTTACCTATCCGCAGCTCGGCATAGACGCTGTTGTTGGCGATCCATAGCCTGTGCAAATAATGGTATTAGTTTTAACTTTCGACGCTAGTTTTAATTCTAATTGTGATATACTAGTGGTTTAACTGTTCGTCAACGGGGTTTTAGTTTCTGATATTTTTGGTATGCAATGTCATTTTAAATTGTTGTCACGATATGGCTGCAATATTGCCGATGTGACGTTAAATGTTAACTCACTCACTCGACATAGGTGCCGATTTAAAAACAATGCTTCTCATAAGGATGAGACAAGATGGAGTTATCAACCTTCATAAAATACAGGGTTACTTGACCTGTATCTGGATGCATATATTGGGAAACTGTGTATCCAGAAACAGCATAAGTACCTTGTTCAATGATATCTCGAAAAGACTTCCGTCCGTATCCCCCCTTAAATTTCATTCTAGTCAAATGATATCACCAAAATATAAATTCCTCATCTGATAAGGATGGGTTTTAACATGTTGTTTTAATTGTATCTCAACATACTGAAATACATATTCGACTTCAACGAATGCCACTCGGAGAAAGCTTTCATCATCGTTAACATTTAGGGGGATACGGGCTGAAGTCTTACCCCAATTTGATACGTATGTTAGATATATTTGTTATATCGTGAAGTTGTACTTTGCCTATAGACTATTTTCAAATGCTTATTTGACAGATGCCACTACCGATTTGAACCTTCTCATGAGAGAACACCGACCAGCAAGTGAACACTAAATGAATAAACGTGATCAGTATGGCTTCGTACTGCCATGAATAACACACTCTTGTAGGCTTTGCTCTGAAAATACGTTTGTTATATATATATATATATATATATATATATATATATATATATATATATATATATATATATATATATATATATATATATATATATATATATATATATATATATAACCTGTCACATCTATATTTGTGTGAAACGGATTACCAGGAGTAAGGATAATCAGTAGTAACGATTACCAGGAGTAACGATTACCAGTAGTAATGATTACCAGGAGTAACGATTACCAGTAGTAACGATTACCAGTAGTAAGGATAATCAGTAGTAATGATTACCAGGAGTAACGATTACCAGTAGTAACGATTACCAGTAGTAAGGATAATCAGTAGTAATGATTACCAGGAGTAACGATTACCAGTAGTAACGATTACCAGTAGTAAGGATAATCAGTAGTAACGATTACCAGGAGTAACGATTACCAGTAGTAATGATTACCAGTAGTAACGATTACCAGTAGTAACGATTACCAGTAGTAAGGATAATCAGTAGTAACGATTAAACGTAGTAACGATATTGAGACGGTCCTCAGTTGTGATTGAAACGTTCGTCTCCATAAGCCGATGACCCGGATACAATGTTTGAAGCCCATTTTCTGGTGTCACCGTGATATTACTGACATGATATTGCTAAAAATAGGCTTATTACCGTATTCACTCACTCAAACTGGATATCCTGGAGACTCCAAATACACATGCTGCTTGTACGAGCAAGCACAAATTACAAAATCACCGCAAATAGTTAAACAGAATTTATGTTCATGTAATTTCTGGATGAACAAATGTCTTTTGCATGCATTTGCAAAAGATATGAAATGAAACCACTTCCGTTGAATTTAAACAGCATTTTAAGTGAATCCTCGATTTCGTCCTGGGACAAATCGTATCCAAATCTTTTCTTATAAACTATGGAAGCTCCATCAGACCTCTTCCTTATAACTTCTACAACAGCTATCCACCAAACAACTGTACACCAGTGCCATTGTAAACCACAATAGGAATTTACGTTTGGTAGAGACTTATCTTAAGTAGCGACAATAAATGTAGTTCCTGAACGTTCGTAACAAAATAGGAGGTTTTTAAATGAATTATCATCCATATTGTTGTCTTATGTATATCAAATGTAATTCGGAAATAGTGAGTATGTCTACGAAGGTCCATTTGCGTGATCGGATACTGATTGCTTGTTGCAACAAAGAACCACGGCCTGTTCCAGTCCCACACTCACAACCCTTGCACAACATCCACGAGTCCCCATTGCTCATAAACTTTCACGAGTCGCTTCTAAATCACTTGTTCCAAATAGGTGTACTTAGAGCTTCGATCGTGAAACTTGCTGTGTGCAATCGAGATGGAATATGGTCATGTCATGTACATGTGGTACATATCTAACGAATCCTGTTTAGATAAGTATAAATATTTTGTGGATTAAAAGCATCATTCTCTAAACTGAAGACAGGTGAGTCAGGAAATTAATCATTTTGCATTTGAATTTAATGATGATGAGCCATTGCTGAAGTATACAGAATGCGATTCAGATCTCAATCGGGAATCCATAAGAATGACACAAGGGAAAGCACTTTCTACTGTCTCTGAGTAGCGATACCCAGCATGTGGAGAAAGCGTCAAGATTCACGAAACTCACGACAAATATGCGGACCTTGCCCACACAACCTTGCTCATGCATTCCGAGTATCAGGTTATCCAGCGTCCAACCACTAAATGGGTGCTCAAAGTGCTACAAAATAATAACGTTTGAGTAGACTTAATATTAATCGAGTTAATAGTGCAGTGGAAAGATATGATTTGAACGCTGCAAGGGTCAGTTCATTCTACAGCGATTGAGCCAAACACTGCAAGGACGCTTTCCATATGTGGCTTGCCCATAGGAGGGCGTTTTCAATAAGAATTTGTATTCAGATCGCGGTTGTCTGAGTGATTTGTAGAGGGAAAGTAGTTCATTTTGATATTCTGGTGCCATGGCATTTATAGCCTGTTGCACGTGACACAGGGTACGTCAAACAGTATCCACTATCAACTGGACTGGAAGCCAATGTAATGATTTCCGTATCGGCGTAATGAAAGGAAACTTTGGGGGACTATTCTTTTTTAAATCTCCCCAGTGACTCTTTGCTCATGCCTATGTGTAACACCATTAAGCGTTCATGTAGTCTCACACAACGTAAAGGGTATCCACTACACACATAAGGAGTTCAGAATACAACTATCACAGTGTATGTCATGTGTAATGTAAACCGACTGAACCTTTGTTGGTTTTCGGTTGTCATTATTATGTATTCAGAAATATGAGTGTAATATTCCTGTAATAAAAAGTTTTCTTGTGCGTCAACACACAATACACGTACAAGATGACTCATTCATGTGAAAGGTTAAGTGATCAGAAAGAAGATCTGGACAAAGTTATTGTAAACTAAAAAGTAGTTTTTAAATAGTTCTTAAATACTGTAGATACTGCAGAAATGTGTTAAACGTGAAATTTAAAACAAATGTAGTTCAAAACGTGAAATTTCCACAAACATATTTGACTGTACATTTCCATGATATTTCTTCCTGAGTCTTATTTGTTTCATAATGTAGATATTCACAAAAATATTTATAATGTATGTGTATAAACTCTCGGCGACACACATTCTCAGTAACGACGTGCTCTGTCGCGTCGACCCACACTAAATATCCCACAAGGGATTTTGGCAGAGATTTTGTTTCTCCTATAATGATCTAATAATGTTCAGTAATAAGGTGCAAGCTAATTATCTTTCACCTACACACGCACCTGAGCTAGACATACATGAGGCTAGATCAAATCTGCCTTATCTATTTATAAAGAATATTTGACATGAATATTCACGGCGATAAAAGATCACGACAAGACTATAAACTGCCAGTGATGACTTCAACGTGTTAGTCGTTCAACATAATGTCAAGCATTATTTCAGCGGCTTAAGCACTTGGTTCCACAGTTTCACAAGTGGAATACTGTCGAGAAGTTGATCAGCGTTACATCATTAAACGCTTCAGTAAAGCTTAAACGATTACTGTAGTCTTCCAGAGGACAATGATAAATGTGACCCATTACAAAAACGTGATCATATCATTTTGATTAGTGTCATGTGTTCTACTGCATTTCCGGATGCGTTATGATGTACTTTTCGATGTGTTTTGTGACATGTTAGAGAGTGACTATAGTTTTACGCTGCTTTTAACAATATTCCAGCAATATCAGGACGGTTGAAATAAGAACCTCATTGTCGAAATCGAACCCGGTCTTCAGCATGATGAGCGGACCTTTAACCCATTACGTTACCCTACTTGTTTCGTTTGTCACTGATCGGAATCGCCCTGCTTACAGTGTCTCCGGAATATCATAGGCAGTGTAGACAGATGAACCGTGTGTAATTTAAATTCTGTTATGTATTCTCCTTTCAACTGAAATTCCATAGGATTATTGAAATGTCCCTTTCTCGTTTTAGTCTCGTATTATTCAACCCAGTCAAATCTAACATCACAAAACGAATACTGTCACCGCGCTGTGCCTTCCTCCAATGGCTATCTATGTTAACATAATTGTGTTTGCCATATTGCACTTTGATAAGTATACATCATGGACAACTTCACCTTTAGGTGTGGCGATGATGGTGGATTGTCATGGTATACATCCAGTAAACAGTGAGTTAAAGTGGTCAGTTGCTTCATTGTTCAATGCAACAAATCACTGGATGTCATTCATGACCTTGATCAGTTACGCCCTGGCCCATGGGCGGTATCGTTTATCACATCCAAAGTCTCATAAGCAGGACAACGTCACTATCTTTTCGTTTATCCATTGTCGCCCTAACTATATGGAGTCTTGAGGTACGATTACCCAGGAGTTCTACCACGAGTAGAATGTTATGATAGCCGGCCTGGCTGGCTGTAGTTGACATGGGACCAGCAGTCAACTTAAGTCTTTGGCCAATAGCATTTGTTTAAAATAAAGTAAAGAAAAACCGAGTTTTCGTCAATATCATAAGATAATTTCCTGTCGCAATATTGTGCAATAGGAGATTCGAACCTCATCAAGGATGAAGATCAGAATTCGCATTCACTGACCATAAACTTGCACACAGGGACATACATACTCCCTACATGTTTAATCGTGACAGTAAAACACGCTCACCATGTTGCATAAAGAACATTTATTTAAATATCTCTCCTTATAAGGAGCAAACTCTTCATTCGGATGTAATTCAAACATAACTATAGTTCATAGGTTTATAAGTTTCGTTTTTGGTTTCATGCGCTGAAGTACCAACAGTCTTTTTTTATCCATCCCCGAATGTCATTGGCATTGAGTCCTTTGCCTTTTGTCAGCATGGATTTTGGGAGGTAGGGTAGCCTATTGGATAAGGCGTTGGTTCCTCACGCAGAGGACCCAGATTCGATTCCCCACATGGGTACAAAAGTGTGAAGCCAATTTCTTGTGTCTTTCTTGGTATTGGTGGAGTATTGCTAAAGGCGGCCTGAAACTATACTCAGTCATCACGGTCTTCAGTGGTCTGCTCATATACCTTCAAGCACGGTTGAATCTGTTTTGTCGGATCACTGACAGTATGTAATCAAGGGGAACATCTGATTTCAAATGTTCGTGGTCTAATATCAGAATACGTCTCACACAAGTAAAATATTTAAATGCCACATATACTACAAATGTCAAATCCTACTTTTGGTACTAAAGAAACTTTCCATCCATTGATAATCGAACAAAGACAGGTCGGAGTCTGAAGACCTGTTTCATAGATTACATCTTAAATCAAATTTCAATGAAAATATAACTTTATTTATCTTTACGAATGCTTTGTTGTTAGTTACACAAGTCATAAACCTCTTGACTAGTCATCTATCTCTTTTGTTACCAACTGTGACTTTTGTCTTTTATCATTTCTTGCATTTTTTATAACCTTTATACATAATTTTCATATCGTTAGGTTATCCTTGTTATATCGCTGTACTAGGATGTTTTGTAAAGGATGCTACATGCAGGTTCAAAGTAAACGTGATATTTCAAGCTAATGTGTTCTTGAATATCAGCATCTCAAAAAATTAAAATGAGCAACAACCCACCCATGTGTTGTTCTAAATCCTTTCATTTATGACATGATCAAAAATGTTTAAGGAACACGTTCTTGCAGGAGTTTGTAGTCATTGGTAGCTGTTTCATTTAAACATAAGTCTCATTTTTTTCAATTTATTTTAAAAAAAACTTCTTCAAAGGTGACATGAAGAATTGTTCATGAGCTGTAGTCCAAGTTTGCAAAACCTTTAAAGAGAATGAAATATATAATTATCAGCGAAGGAGTGAATTCAAACTTTTTAGTCCATTGTGTATATGGAGGAGGTTACGTGACAATAAAAAAATTTTCTTTCAAAATGGAGGGTCCACATTTTAGTAGTGTATAGCAACTCTATACAAGCCTCAAGAGACATCTGTAAGAACGGAGTCATATGGCCTGTCTCTGCAATGGTAAAGCACCCTAAAAGGGAGTGTGTCAAACCATTTCTTAGTTTTTAAAGCTGCTCAACTGCAATATGAAGCCAGATGATAGCAGCATCGAAATTCAGAAGTCTCTGGTGTCATCTTTTGTTCGGAGACCATGAAGTAAGCTTCAGCTGTCAGAACAGTACAGAACAGAATGTTAAGACGTTCAGAACGGGATTCTCTGCAAAACTGGTACCAACCTACAATTTAGTGAACATAGGATGGCCGGGTGGTTTACATTGAAGAGTGTACAGTCTTGTTGTGAGAATTACAAAACGTACACTCACAAACACCCAAGCACAAAAAACAACAAACCAAGCAAAACCCAAACACCTATCTCCCCCCCCCCACCTCCCCCCCAAACCCCCTCCCAAAAAAACAAAAACAAAACAAAGCAAAAAACCCCAAACATACAAACAAACAAACAAACAAAAAACCAAAAACAAACAGAAACACACTAATTCGTTTACAATTAAAGAATTCCTTAAAATTTAACTCAGTGTTTTCTTGACATAGTGGCTTGTGACATATGTTTACCGATAGTGTTTAAAGACAGGGCGGAGAAACATGTAATGAAGTTCTGTGCCAACACCATGCGTGTCACAGAAATGTCGAAGGTGTTTGATTTGCCGTATCATATAGCCATAAAGATACTTGTATTTACATTTACATTTATTTTCAGCTGACAAAACATTAGCCAGTGTCGTTAAAACCCTATCCAAAAATTTGATTCAATATTGATTGCTATTGTTTGTAGATGCTTTATTTTAGAACATTTGATAGACAATGTAATCTAGAAATCGTGCAAGTAAGTGTGTATCTGAGTATATATATACCCAGCAATGTCTGTGTTTTCTAGCCCCTTCTACTGGAGCAACCTCCATTGTTGTAATGATTATTGTGTGTGTTGCTGTAATGGTAAATGTCAGATAAAACCAGTTCTCCTTGAATATGATTTATTGATAATTTTAGCGGCATATTATTTCAGCAACATATTTTCTAAATACTGTTTATTGTGTTCTCGACCTGGTTACACATACCCATTTGACCTTAAATCTCTTTGAAACTGAAAATGCTAAAGGTTTGTGAAGTTGTATTACGATATGGCTGAAACACGCTGTGATGTTAAATATTAACGTACTCACTCACTCACTCACTCACGACCCTGTTTGACAACAGTAAAACAATTCCACGGCGGGTGACACTAGAAATGGTTTCCCACATCTCGCCTATGCCAGGAATGGACATCCCCATGGCCCCCAGTATGGCGTCCTACCTTCAGTTGTTGGTAATCTATAGCCCGTTTTCATACTGTATTGTCCGCTTTAATCAAAATGTTTTAGTTTTATTCCCATATCTGTGATACTCCAGTATTTTTACTGTCCATCGTTGACAGGTGCTATTCTTCAAAATGTTTTCATTTTTATTGTGTCAGTTGTTTTCGTCACGATTTGGAAGAGATATTGCCAATGTGCAGTTAAATTTTGACTCACTCACTCACTCAGGAACGAACATGCGCCTTTTATGATATACTCTTTAAAAGGTCTACATTTACAAGGTTATAGATATCTTGTAAAGATGAAATTTGGGAGACGTTTACAATTTTGTGACGATTTCATTTACAAAGTATTAAATTTTGTAAAGATGAAATTTACAATAATAAAGCTTTTGTAAATATCATTATTACATGATTTGTGTTTTTTTGTAAATACGCACTTTACAAATTGTACATCTTTTTATCCTTGTGATATTGCATGAGCCACTGGCTTGCATCACCCGTGATAAATAAAGTCACCTTGGTATTAGCAGATGTTTTGCAAAAAGTCACATGAAACGTTTATGTTATAAGTTGACTTTAAAAAATCAAAAACAGTTTTATTAAACTGTGTGTATTTTTTTAAACAATCTGTTTATATTAGCACAAACAAAAGCCAAATTCCTTTTCATAAAATATTTTCAAACTCTCAGTTTTACTATTGGGACTCCGCCAAAAATATCTGTTAATGAATTATTATAAAAATGGGGATAGCCGGTGTTAGAAAAATCGCACCTGACGCACATGTATCAATAGGTCGCATTGAAAGATCACACTAACATAGTTACGGTTCAGGTTACTGTCTTGGTTTTGATTGTTAACACACATGAATAATACATTTGGAAATTTTGTCACCCACATTTCGTAACCCACGTTTTGAAACTTGGATTAAAAACTTCAGTGTAAACCAATTTTGATTAATAGTCTCAAACTGTTCTTTACAAATGTCGTTAAAAAAGCATGCTGTTTGTAATTGAAACAGTTGTGATATATGACAGAAAATGGCATTTCACTTTTGGAGTATTGCTCTATATATAGTTCATTATGTGGAGATACTGTAAATATTACATTAATTTGTCTTACAATACCCTGATAACTGAAAGCGCATGCGACAAACAAACGCATTCAGTGTTTCTGTGCTTGAGTCGGTAGCTATACCTGAATGATGGTGAGTTAAAATGTAAAGTCACATGGGCAACATTCCACCTGTGTCGTGACAAAAACACGCTGTACATTCGCTATAAATACACGTTAAATATATAAGCCTGTCAACGAAGGTCAGTAAAGTCAACTAGAATGTCACAATAAATTTAGAAGTAAAACGAGCACCTGTCTCTGAAATTGATTTCAAAATGCGGACAAGACAGTATAAAATGGGCTATAGATCCCAAACAACTAAGGGGATACATCGCCCTACTAGGGACTCTAGGCATTTACAGTACATTTGTCCTGCCAGGGCCCAAGCCCTACTTGCACCACCGCTTCAGCTGTTAGCAAATAGCCAAAAAATTAAAAATACATCAATGCAACGATTAAAAAGAGTGGAAAGTTTTAATCTATTTACATTTCAGCTCACAAATATAATTCTTTTAAAAATGAACCTGAATTTAACAACGTAAATATTTTTGATAATATCTTAGTTCATTTAAATACCATAAATACCACTTTACAATTTTCATAGTGAGGTCAATTATAACCTTGATATGAGACATGGCACATTCGAGTCCCAAAGGCGTGAATACATGACAAATTTAAACAAATATATTTATTTCCTGTAATTGCCAGCGTCAAAAGTTTTGGCAGAGAACACTCTCCTATCCACAACTGAATTACGTGAATCGATGCTGCTGTTAATCACAGGATTGTCTGGTGCAGACTCATGTATTTATAGACCGCCTGCGTTTGGTGTAAATCTGCTCACGACCCACAACCCCGGCTTGCACAAATGTCTGCTTGTTTTACGATCTCCCGGCAATAAATCACAGCAATAAATCCTACTGTTGAATAATAATAAAAAATATTACAAACTGCATCCTTTTCACAGGTATGTTCCATGTTTTTTTTCATCCCTCTTGCAAAATACTACCTTGACTCTCTGAGGTAAACTGGTCTCTTGTCCTTGGCCCCTGGATGTTTCATAAAGTCCACTGAACATATTTTTTCATGCAGTCGTAAAGTTAAAAACTACATAACGTCAAGCGCAAGTAGGACACGAGTTATATCTGGAGATGATACAGGACTGTGGTATTTGGAGTTTCCACAATAACAAAATGGTATTTGTCATTGCCCTAAACACAAATTCATGTTCTTTACACACATTTGCACAATTTGGTTATCATTACCAGAGAACGCTGACAGCAAAAAGTGTAAATCTTTCCTCAGACCAAAAGTATAATGTAGATTGTATCGCATTATAGCTACCACCAGAAGCGGCAACATCCAATCACTCCTTCTGCACGATTGATTTCATGACGTGGTTTCAGGCGATGTCGTTCAGTCGGTTGAAGTACTGGCCCCACTGGCACAGATCATTCCCGTGTGCATTGTGTAACTCAATAAAACATTTTAAGTATTGTTCATTAAACACGCCGTAATTGGGATAGTCAAGTCGCCGTTTCTGTTTTCCCGGACACAAAAGTGTACACACATACGTGCATACAGGCCAGTCCTGTGGATCGACTGAGATCTCTCCCTCTCCCTTTTGCTCTTTCTTCTCAGTCCTCTTCAAACACACGCACGCACGCACATATGTGATTTCTGCAAGTGAAATGCAATGTAGGGTCAACATTATATTTTTTCACTATTAAATACGGCGAGATATTGTATGCAATATTTTAATACTTGTATAATCAAGGTACAAGTGGGATTTTACAGCGAGCTTTGTCCCAATCGACGACAGATTATTGTGATATGACAGTTATGCCGTTACAATTGCCGTGAGACTCTTTAAAGCTTAGTTCTGAGCGTGGTATCATGAGTTCATTACAGCAGTACTCAAATAACTGCTGGACTGACTGACGAATGGATAAATTCCGTTCATCACTAGATCACATCGTTGCGAATACTCTAGATTACCTTAATAGGAATTATTGATAGTGCGCCTTAAACTGCGTGGGTGGAGCACCATTTGATGGCTTTATAAGGATAAGGGCATTGCCATTGACGAGCCAAAACGTAGAATTATGACGATGCGTGAGTGAGTGCGTTAAATGTTCGGCAATATTTTAGCCATATTGTGACTTTTAAAGTGATGAATGAACAATAAACGCTAAATTTAATAATAAATCACCTAATACAGTGAGTGCGTGGCTACAGTTTTACGTCGCCGTTTGTAATATTCCATTAGTATCACGGCGGGGGACAACAGAAATGGGTTTCACACATCCCTCCGGAGGGAATCGACGAGCGAACGCAGATGGTCATGCCAAGTCAGCATACTGTATTGTGGCCAAAAATGGACATGAAAATGTGCTGAACACTGGGTTCATGGATATTGCACTTATGTGGGGATGCATGTCCATTTGTCCGGAGTGAAGCATGTACATGAGGCTCACGTTTTGCTTCTATTTAAGAAGCACCTTGTCTGATACCCTCGTTATGCATCTCTTATACTTTATCAGGTGTATGATATGATATAGTTCAATGCCCAAGAAATAGCCAATTGCCTTCAAACTGATTTACCCACCTTAAATTTGCATAATATACGCGAGTGTTCCTGTTTCTACGTAGATCCGGATTAGCATTGGTTCTGAGACATCTTTGATTGTCATACGATATGAGCAACGAGATCGGGAGGTCAGATTCACTGACTTGGCTGATACACGTCAAGTTCCTAGAAAAACACTTCTTAGGATACTTTGTGACACGTAGCAGAGGACAGTAAAGAATAACATTACTTTCTATATATCGATGAAGGAATATAGCAACAATTAGCATACAGGGAAAAAGGGAGGATTCAATTGGGCCTCGAAACTTGGCTGAACGCGAGAAACAAAAATCTGTAATCCACACAACAGTGTGTCTTCGTGTTTATTCATGAACTTCTAGAATGCCAATCAAACATATATTTTTGTTGCACATGTTCTTTGTTTTCAGAACCAAAAACGTTTAGCTAAGTGTAAAACGCAAATAACACGAAATCTATTCTTTCAGTTTTGTGTTATTCCATTGCTAATCATAGCCACATTTAACGTTACACGTGCATCTGCTTGTTATCAAAGCATGGTGATCTGGACTACATCAACGTCAACGTCAACGTCAACGTCATTAGGAAAAGAGAATGTATTTCTATCAATACTGCGACATATCAGGTTCCTGTTTGGTGATGAACGAAGAGATTGCTTTATCGTTCCCTTAGACTGCTCCAAGATAAGAGGTACTGTTTCAGATGATCTAATTTTCCAGAATGTGATTTATTGTTCTTTCTATCACTAATATAATAAGGGTCTTTTTCCCAGAATGCGAATAGTTGAGTCAGACAGATGCTTGAACCCACCAAAAGTATATGAAGACACTACAGCCTTCTACATGTGTCATACTAGAGGTCTGGGTTTACAAAAACAAACCTAGTCACTCTCAGTGTCAGTCAGGGGATGTCATAGGTGCCATAAGGTCAAGGGAAGGAACTGGAGCAAAGCTTCTTGTAGCTTGTCAAGCAGGGATACAGAATTCAATTATTTCATTTTATTTATCAAAAGAGGACAAGGCCAGGATGCTTTTCTTGAATACGTCTGAGGTTGTATATGGGCAAATTCGAAAACGGTTTTGTAGCGGCCATTTTCTATGACGTCCTGTACTTATCCGAAACATGGATTGGCCTCTGAGTCAAAACCACACACATGGCGAAGACGGTATTAAAGATACCATTTTTACCCCGAGCTTGGCATCGTCCAACGTTCAGCTGAACGCTGTCGTTGAATTTAATCAAGAATGTACACACCAAGTCTTATATTTTGACACAAAATCATAGCAATTACCTTGACGATTCAGACCTGGACGAGAATGGTCCAGAGCACCAAACAAAAAGCCTTCTGTTTCACTTTTCAGGCCAACCTGGAGTATCCAAGCTAAGGACTACGCAAGAACCAACACAATAACTGGATGTCGTTCAGAGAACCTTTTTGAATGAAATATTGTGATGTGGCAGTTAGCTTGCATGGTTAACATTGCATTATACCGTCCATTAGAACAAAGCCATCAACAAAATGAACGTTGACACTGAGATTACCGCTTCCATCTTTCCTCGCTTTCGAAAACTGTGGGCTGCGTTTCTTTGTCCTTAGCCTTACCATGCTTTACAAGAGAACTGTGGGAATGATACATATGTGTGAAACACTTCCATATTATAACCATGCAACGACCACCCATTACAACAGGTAGATGTAAGCTAATCCGGATTGAGCGTGGGTGATGGGATGACGGGGTGTAAAATGCACAGAACACGTGTTTGTGGATGTGAAATCATATTGCTATTGTTCAGTTGTGACCTAAATATATGTGTACACTGTATTTGACTCATCGTCACTCTTTGCCCTTTGCAAAGTTTCATTGGAAGATGGTTCATTTCTTGAGCCCAGCGGTCGTGCCAGTATTAACAGAAAACACATTAACACTGAGAAGTTAACCTTCTTATAGTACTATACATATTTGTATAAATGATTTGTCAAGGGAACATTCCGCATGGTAAATGTGTTGTTCAACTTGGCGCTAGCAAATGACTGAAAAGATTGTATGATCCAGAGGGACTTGATTTGAAATTTGTGATTTGCCGATCGCAAAGAAGTAAATGCCATATTTATGTTCAAATTACATTTTATTTGTCTTCAGTGAAAATCAGTTTACGTTCATTAGATGTTGATTTGTCATACTTTATAACCGAGAATTCGTTGGAAAATGTCCATGGGAAATAGTCATGAGAGGATAAACTTTCCTGCTGTTCCACACATAGAGAAAACAAACGCTCGTAGTTTTCACTATGATGTAGTCTACCACTTGCCTGAGAGAGAGAGAATGCCACTTTCAATGAAAAACCAAAGATGCACTTCTTCAACGCCAAATCTCAATATATTTTATTCACATAAATTACTGGTACAGGTTCGTACGAATGACACGTTTTAACTACTTCGATGATATCATGTCAAAGACGATATTCTGGACATTGGCAGTTTATTACCGATTATACAACCCTTTTATTCCATGTATACAGTTCTGTATACAATTCACCCCTGTGGGGAATCAAACTGTGATGGCCTGACCAAGTACAGTTTCTAAGTGTGCTGTTTTGAGAGTTTCTGAATAGACTGGTGTCGACACAACATCAACAGGGGACTATCTTGTAAAGTTTGTTGCCCTCTTAATCTTTACTTTGACGAGTTAATGTGTACGTGACTGGAACATTATCTCGAGGGTATTATGAAGAATACTGATGTTAGATCCATTTCTTTCATAAACGTTTCCTTTAATCTCATTGGCTATTCATTTTGGAACTTTATTAAATGTTTCAGCATTATATTTCCAAAGCTGTGTCATTTCTATCTAATTATGTAGTTCTTTTAGGGGTACATTAATATACTTTTAAAGTGTGAGAATGTGGACAAGCATTGTAACGAATTGAATCTGGACTAGGGGATTTTGATGGTTCCAGGAAAGTGGGAGGACGGAAATACCAGACGATGATACATGTCAACATGGACAAAAGAAATTAGCAGAGTGGGCTGCACTATCCAGGCTGGCAAGAGCAAACACCACTGAAATTTTATCACAGACAAGGTTGTTATTCAAACTGTGGACCAAACAAACAGACAGGGAGGGAGGGGTGGGGGATTGATGGATGGATGGAGTGAGTGAGGTAATATTTAACATACCATCGCCAATATATATCACAGGCTTATCGTGACGAAAACAATTGATACAGTGAAAAATGAAAACATTTTGTAGAGTAAAACATGTCGACGATGGAAGTAAAAGTACTTGGTAATCATAAATATGAAAATAAAAAGAGCATGGAAAAATGAAACATTTGAATTAAGGCAGACAATGCCACATGGGATGCTAGATATCGCCAACAACTGACGGTACATCAACATTCTAGGAGTTAAAGACAGATAGACAGATAAATGATAGGTAAATAAATGACAGACAGACAGACAGATAGATAGATAGTGGGAGAGGTAGGTGAAGAGGAAGAAGGTAAACTCTACAGCAAAAGATGATACTAAATACTACTACTAATAAAGTCATTTTCTGTAGGATCAATAATATGGAAAGGGTGCCAGAACTCTTGTAGTTATCGCGTGAAAATGAAAACAACAATTACTAAATTCTTTCGTAAATATGATTGTAGTATTACCGAACTTTTGCTATACTTGTATGAGGAGAAGAATATTTATTGGGATGTCCGTCTCAATGTTGTCGTAACAAATCTTACTTGCTGGCATTTGTGGTTAACGCGCTCAAGAGAAAGATGTCCGTCTCCATGGTGTCGTAACAAATCTCACTTGCTAGCATTTATGGTTAACGCGCTCAAGAGAAAGATGTCCGTCTCAATGTTGTCGTAACAAATCTTACTTGCTAGCATTTGTGGTTAACGCGCTCAAGAGAAAGATGTCCGTCTCAATGGTGTCGTAACAAATCTTACTTGCTAGCATTTATGGTTAACGCGCTCAAGAGAAAGATGTCCGTCTCAATGTTGTCGTAACAAATCTTACTTGCTAGCATTTATGGTTAACGCGCTCAAGAGAAAGATGTCCGTCTCAATGGTGTCGTAACAAATCTTACTTGCTAGCATTTATGGTTAACGCGCTCAAGAGAAAGATGTCCGTCTCAATGGTGTCGTAACAAATCTTACTTGCCAGCATTTATGGTTAACGCCCTCAAGAGAAAGATATCCGTTGGATGTTGGATAATATGCATATTGTTTATACATATAATATTCAAAATGTTTGCAACCATTAAGTGACTTAAAAATAATGACGGTTGGACAAAGCAAGAATTATTAATGAAACTAATTTAATTGTGACCCAGGCCGGCTCATGGGTCAAATGTTTGATGAACGGTAAAATTACTTGAAATATGCTCCATGATACTTGTATGTATAACAGTACTGTTTGCAAAACAGGGAAAATAGTGTTGACGAATGGGATTTTTCTGATCCCAGAAACATGATATTTGCAAGCATGTTCCACAGTTTGTTTCTGTTTTCTGTTTGTTTATGTAAAGTTTTGGTCATTTATAATCATGATCAGTAATGATGAACGTTTCTTTTCACAATTAGGCTTAAATAATCCGTTCAGATATCGATTCGTGCACCACACCCAAACACATCATTATAATATAATAATATCCACGATATATTCTGGAAATGAGGTGATTAGTGTTTGACCTGAGCATAACCTGAGCTGAGCCTGAAAATAATTTAAGTCATCCATGGCTATACCATTTGCTAATCATAGCCCATAATCACTAACATGACGTTTTCAGCTGGCAATTCAATTTCGTCGTAAACTTACCTCTGTCATTAAAGCGGGATGAGATCGATATCGACCTAAATCAGAGCGAGCAAACCAGCAATACCCGCTTATTGTGAAAGGGTCAACTGTTCTAAACATCACATCCAGTGATAGTCGTTAAGCTGAACTGATCAATGGGATATAGTTTTTCCTGAAATGAAAACTAACTTAAGTCACCTTTAACTTGGTCGGAATTTAAGGTGTTGTGATTGCATTCTAAATATCTAGTACTGTTTGAAAGTTACTGCATAGCAACCACTGCATTGTTGCAAATTCAAAATACCTTAACTAATGTTGCAGAATAAATGTGGTAGTGAAGAGTTCACATACTGACTGATTGCAATGATAATTAAGTCACATGAATTTTATCTAGAAGTGCTGGCTGTATACTAGTATCTGTATAGAGGAGCTTTAGAGTTTAATTATTATAATTGATTATATTATTATAACACAATACTGTATAGTTATGTAGGCATCACTTGCAAAAGAGAACACAAATTATTATGAACAACGTGAGGTAACCTTATAGAAACTTCATCCTTCATAATATTAAGATGCATGTCTCAGGACACAAGCCAAGCAACTCTCGGAGGAATGTATCATTCAACGACTGTGCACCCTACGCACACTGGCAAGAAAACAATCACAGTACAGAGGAAATAATTCCATTTTGAATTAGTTGCTATGACCGCCTTACCGACAACAACAACCAAACAGCGACGTCAGTAATATACTAGTAATAGCTACCTCATATGATTATTGTTTACGTGAAGAAATAATCTGATAGTACATTCATGAGTCAATCATAGATCTATTATCAGCAGTGGTTCAGATGTACCATTATCTATAGGAACACGATATACGATGTAGATTGCGGAGCTATTTCCTCCGACAAAATATCCATATTTCCCATTCCTTATCAGATCATGAAAACAACAATACTTGTGACAACATCGTACAATATATCTCAACCTAAATTCCAGGTTAAGTGTGTTCTACAACTAATTACCACCGTGTCAGCAAGACCCGTATCCCGTGACAAGAACAGTTATTCCTAAAACTGCAATGTTACGTTTTGGAATGATATGTTTGTGTAAACTGGAAAGGTACAGAAAGAGGTTGATTATTAGGAGATAAACATGATGTTTATCGACATTGTAAACACAAAAGTAAACCAAAGGGGTTTTAGTGTCTGCACTCGTTTACATCGAATACGGACACAGCAGTGAAGTGTCATCAGCTGGCCGTTTCAGCTGGTTCTCATGGTAGCATCTGGAGTTGCTCATTTGTGACGTCATTCTAACTTTACGTCACAATATGATTTGAATGACGTCACCACTGTTGATGACACAACAAAACAATTGTTTACGTGTCAATACGCGGTGAATCGTCTTTTAGTTTCCGGGAATCTAATACCATTTAATCATGTTTTTCAACCAATCAGATTACAGAAGACAGTAACTTTTGGTTTACAATTCCTAATGTTACAGGTACTGACAGAGGGTATTTCCGACTTTGAAACATATATATTCAACTGCCAGCAGTAGTTCTATTGATATCCTAGTGCCTAGTGTTTTTACATTTTTTCGTCGACAGGTTTTTATATGTTGTATGCCTGTCTTATGAATTCAGAACTAGTTTTAGTCACGATATGGCTGAAATATTGCCGATGGGACTTTAAATCTTGGCTGACTCACTGACTGACTCACTGACTGACTCACTGAGACGCCTTAGACGTTTCGTTATTTGCTTCCAATGAGCGGCGAAGAAGATTGCTAAAACCGAAGTAAAACTGCACTGAAACATTCGATGATAGTTTAGTTTCCGATTTTCCATTGCTTGTCCGGTAAAGCTGCTTTGAAACATTCGATGATAGTTTAGTTTCCGAATTCACATTGTTTGTCCAGGTAAAGCTGCATTGAAACATTCGATGATAGTTTAGTTTCCGAATTCACATTGTTTGTCCAGGTAAAGCTGCATTGAAACATTTGATGATAGTTTAGTTTCCGAATTCACATTGTTTGTCCAGGTAAAGCTGCATTGAAACATTTGATGATAGTTTAGTTTCCGAATTCACATTGTTTGTCCAGGTAAAGCTGCATTGAAACATTTGATGATAGTTTAGTTTCCGAATTCACATTGTTTGTCCAGGTAAAGCTGCATTGAAACATTTGATGATAGTTTAGTTTCCGAATTCACATTGCTTGTCCACTGCAGTGACACAGTTTCTAATTTGTGATATGAGATTTAATGTTTAATTTAGTTTGGTTTATTTGAGCATGAGAAGGACATACATTGGCGATATATATCACTTTAATGAAAGAAGCGATGATATTAGTGCATAAGCCTAATTATACGCCTTCATTGGCTTGAAATATGCTTCTTCATGCATACATACTTATCGCATTCAACGCAAATGACATTTAAGACGTACCTGAGCAAATATTGCCCAATGCTCTGCGCAGTAAAAATCCTTATTTTTCAAACGATGATGTATTTGTCGTTCTATGGTTCATCAAAGGGATGTGATTCCGTCTCATGGGGTGTTATGGTTTAAATGCCACACGTGACTCTGAGGACCTAGAATTCGGGGGTCTCGCAGTTTCCCTTGGGAATGCCAAGAGTCAGTGGTTATGGGTTCCAGTCCAGGAATGTAAATAATTGTTCCCTGCTTTCCAACACCAAACTCTTAAAGGCGTGATACAAATGAATATTACTTAAACCTAACACACCTTTTCAGAAAGGTAAATTTTGTAAGAGTCAACTAATACGTTTTATGAGAAAAAAAGATCTTTGAATACATGTTATTATGTGAGTTTGTTTACTCCATTCACAAACATGTTAAGGCATGTATAAGTTAATTCAAGAATAACCCTATCTTCTTTTCAACGAAGACAAATTCATTTTTGTAACTTTCTCGTGTAACCCATTTCTGTAATTATTAAGGATTTTTAAAAAGAAAAGCACATGAAAATCCCGAATGTATATAAAACTTCATTTCGAAACACAAAGATCTTTTCATGAAGTAATGTCCCTTGTCAACTCTTCGACGTACAAACATTTTAATATCAGGTTATCAATTTGTTTTTTGGTTTCCTTATGCAACCTTAGACAATTGGAGCACATTCAATGTGTTATCAAACCACCGAGTGCGAAGATGGCACTGTTCTTTTTATGGCTCTGAATAATGAATCAAAGGGCTACATCCTGGTACATTCTAATGACTGATTGCAATCACCTTCAGAAATCTGGGAGAGACTTTCGTGTGAGTTGCTTGACGTTCTGACCTATAACCCAACTCGATGTCCTGTGCATGTACACCCACAATTATTCTGATTAAATGATTAAATGATTTCTGATTAAATATTTTTCGGTTACCATACGATGCCAAGATGTATGTACTATGCATTTATGTATTTATGCATTTATGTATACATAACAGCCACAGAACTCAAGAACAGAAAGGCAAATAGGATAGAGGTGGAAAGGTCATTTATATATTACAACGGCAGAACTCAAGGAATAGGATACAGGTTGAGGGGGCATGTCAACCGTCCCTGCAACCAAATGCTTTATACCGGCTACTTGTGAGTTGTATTGGTTATACAGTGATAAAATGCAGAAGACAAACTTTACTTCACACACAATATCAGTACGTTCTTACTTAAAGACCCGCGAGACCATCCAGGAAAGATACTCTTCGTTATTCATGTTATTTAGAACAATGCCACTTCGTCTGGTCTTGTCGTGAATGAACTGTTTATCAATTTAGATGCGATCAATGATATACAGGACGCTGATAAATATCCAATTTAGGTGTTATTTCTGTTGATTTATGACAGTGCAATTGTCATGTTTGTTTTCTTGTAGTAAACGATTTGTTTTCGAGGACAAACGCTGTCGTAGTTTCATTATTACTTTAATAATATAACGGTACGTACCTGCAACTCATATATTATGTGCGGCTTAATTGTCCCCTTTGTAAACTGCTCACTTGAAACCTTTCGTTGACGTTCGGTTTCAACCCCGTAAAATAGAACCACACTTGCTTGTTACATTTGTCACATCGAAATAATCACGTATAAACACATGGACTTAGAACGCGTATGAGAGAGGGGCACGCCTACGGCCTACACATTTCCGAGAAAAATATAGTTAGCCTTCTAGGTTTATATGAAGACACTCCTTGTATTCTGTAAGCCTCTTATATGAGTGGGAGTCTACCAGGCTGAATTTTACGCAAGAGGCACATTTGCGTTTTATGATTGCGTTTGTATCAACGTTGATCTTCGACACATGCAAACATGTTTTCGGACTGTAGAGGCATTACCAGCTTAACAGCTTTGACAAGTTCATTTTTATATAACGCTTATCACAGTATGTGCTCTGATATCTGTTGACTATTCTAAGGGTAACGCTATTTTTCAGGGCATTATCATTTGCAGAAGCCCGAGGTCTTAAATTAACTGCCCGACGAAGGAGGGCATTTGAAAAGACCGAGTGCTCCGCTGAATAGAATGTTTAATAACATAAGAATAAAAACAACGACATCGGTTTAGAAGCATTTACTGCCAACAACAAACGACCAAGGTCACTGACACACATTTCACAAATATAGACACGTTATAGAACAACACAGATGGCGTCACTATTGAGAGTGACGACATTCGACCTTGACCTTTGCCCATATTACCAGTCGCCATTGTTTTCAGTGATCAACAACGTTAGACTTCAAGCCGATATTTTCATTGCTGTATGTTGTCATTTATGATACAATTGTTATGGTTGGCACAGGCAGGAAAGTGCATAATGGCACAGGCACATGTGACGAATGTGGGCCAGATATATGGTCAGTAATAAACCCAAGTTCAAACGAGCCCTAGGTGATTGAACTTCAACAGCTAAGCTGCTTATGACGTCACCTAACACATGGCTTGATAATGGTCCGTTGTCGAGCATTTTGCGGGCATTATCAAGTTACAGTGGCCCGCTCATTTTTGATAACGTGCGGTCGTTTTAATGATAATTCTATCCATTTTAGCTATAAATGGTGATAAAATGCGGACGAAAAGCTTGAAAAGAAACTTGATCATCGCACTTTTTACCTACACATGTACATTTTTTTTGTTAAGTTATTTAAGTCCATATGAAGTGACCAAAATATACAAAACTACTGGTAGCAATACAGATTTTATACTGATCAAATTTACCAAATCAGAACTTGAATAACATCATAAATATCAAAATAACTATGTTAAAGATTCTATTGTATGCAAACTCGCAGCTCTCTGGTATTTAGCTTTATATCTTTGATTCTCAAGAAGTACGGAATTACATAAGCTCGTCCTGAATGTGGAAAACAAACAGCGTTTCTCTGGACTATGTATCAAATACATAACATTTTTATATCAACGGTTAACCGAATACAAAATGAACAAGATTTGACATTAAGTACTATTCTCTTTTTGTACTAAGTGAGACCGTGGTCCGGAGTGTGGAATCGGGTCACTGGACGCCGCCTTAAAAAAAGGACAAGTCTGACCAACAATTCAAAATATTTATTCAATGGTGATGATGTGTGTGGACCTGGACCTGTATAAAGAGAAGGTCTCTCAGTAAGGATCAGGCACCCACTCATGAAAAAGATTATCACATTAAACATGAAAGACAATATGGACAGTATGGCCAAAATATACATACTAGTATGTAATCTAATCTCATGACTAAATATCTCACGACATTATGTCAATATCACAGACATTTTATTCATTAACAGTCTGTCACTGTACCAAGTAAATGTGCAATGGGATAACTGTCATGGCCGACACTAAATGAGCACATGGCCATGGACAGGCTCATAATTTAAATAGCCTGTATTAGACTAAATAACCAGATAGTTTTATTGAATTACTGTTTGTATATATTGTAATTAATAGTTAATAAATTTAAATCTTTAATGTTTAATCTATGTTGTTATTTAATAATTTGAACTTATGCCTAACCTAGTTTAGGATGAATTATTAAAGAAGATTGACTCACCTGTATACAGAGAAGGTCTCTCAGTAAGGAGCAGGCACCCACTGAGAAACAATACACAAGTAAGCAACTGTGAAGGACCAATCAGAGCCAAGAAACAGTTGTTTGGCATAAGAAGCCAATCAAGGTCAGGTAAATACTAAAAAGGAAGTAATGCTATGGATGATTCCCAATTCAGAAAAGGGCTGGTGGGTTTTAGAAAATTCAAGATGGTGGCCAGTCTTCGTAAACATGAAAAGGCACCACAATGAAATGTATGATATATATCGCTGCTACATAAGCAATGTCACATATGATACAAGCTTTGAAATTGTACATTATGTGTGTTAA
Organism: Haliotis asinina; assembly: GCF_037392515.1. Classification (NCBI taxonomy): domain Eukaryota; kingdom Metazoa; phylum Mollusca; class Gastropoda; order Lepetellida; family Haliotidae; genus Haliotis; species Haliotis asinina. The sequence goes on along the minus strand of NC_090286.1, from coordinate 3,951,028 downwards.
CTGGTACAGTATAATACATGTTTGGGAGTTGGAACAATACCCGGGCCGCCAACTGATGCAACAAGGTACAGCAAGGTGCATGTTTGTCCTTCAGAACAGTGCCGTGACTTAAAGGAAACAATGGAAGCATTCTGTCAGAATTCGTAATGAGGTACACGACCTTGAGGGCAATAGCATTTAGGTGAGTGGGCACCAGAGGAAGGTAATCAACATCCTGGCATATACATTATTCCTGAGAAAGTTGTCATGGTCAAGTCACTGAAGTGTATGAGCGTAATAAAATAGTCGTTGTCATGGCTGCTCAATCACAGCGATGGGGATTAATTATCAAATTCACATGACATGGCACGTTGTGACTACACATTATGCATGACATTGAGCACATCTTACTTACATCTTACTCACAAACTTCTAAAATGCCAAGCAAACAGATCATGTTTACAGCCACTGTAGCTTTTGTATATTGTTTATTATCGCGAAACCCATAATAGGATTTAGTAGTATACCGCACAAGTGGAAGATTGAAACTATGTTCCCGAATGTACGAAAATGATAACTTTATTTTTGTTGTTACACTAATATTATATTTGCCGTGAATGACAGCGAGATGTGCTAAAAAGATAGAATTATTACAGTTAGGTACAACAGTTTATAAAACAGTCTGCAGTTAAGGTGACGGAACAAATTTTATGGATGATCAACTTCTTTATTCTCACAATAGCGACGTTTCGGTATGGATTCTTATACCGTTTTCAAGCATATGGGAGGACAAGGTGTAACAGTTTATATACAGGTACATGAGATATTGCTGACTAGATTAACAATAACAACATAATTGAGGAGATGAGATAACAAAAACATCAAGGGATATAACGAGGTACAGCTCCTGTTTTGTTGTGGGATGTTTCCTACCATTTGCCCTGATGATGGTTTTGATGGGTGTGGCTGTGGTGAGGTATGTGTCGATGCCTGCTTGTTGCTTGAGTAGACGGCTAATGTGGTGTGATGTTTTGCCAATGTAAGGAAGTGAGATGCGAACAGCCTAAGGGTGTGGTATGCAACATCAGCTGCAACTGTGGCAGCAGCTACATTGGGGAAACATCCAGACCACTAAACATTCGCATCAAATAACACAAGACATCAACAAACAAAGCAGACCAAAAACCCAGCCATTTCGGAACACATCATCATATTTCCTGACCACTAAATCAATTGGGACACTATCAAAACACTCTCCAGCAACAAACATGAGTACAAGCAGAGAAAATTGGCAGAAGCTATTCACATCCGCAGACACAACCCTTCTGTAAACAGGGATCAGGGTATATTTCTACCTAACCAATTCGACACTTTAATCAAGAAATATTAATCTCTGGCTTCCGTCACTAATCCTCTATTAATTGGTCTCCTCAACGCTGTAATCCCCCACCTCCACCCCTGGCTTCACACTAATTACTGGTTATATCAACAACTCAAGTTATATCCGTTGATGTTTTTGTTATCTCATCTCCTCAATTATGTTGTTGTTATTGTTAATCTCCTCAGCGATATCTCATGAAGCAGTATATAAACTGTTACACCTTGTCCTCCCATAAGCTTGAAAACGGTATAAGAATCCATACCGAAACGTCGCTATAGTGAAAATAAAGCAGTTGATCATCCATAAAATTTGTTCCGTCACCTTCAGCTCAACAACTTCTAAAATGCCTCTAAAACAGTTTAGTCTGCAGTTACATGTTACAGTGTCATGATAACTGATTGATGTACACGCTGATCTAGCCACCAACTTGATGTTGATGAATTGGTTCCACAGTGTTGTACTTGCTCCTGTATGCACTTGCTATGGATATTTTTCGTTTCATCCCTTCTTAGTCGATCACTGGATTGTCTGGTCCAGACTTGATTATTTGCAGACAGCCGCCATATAGCTGGAATATTGCTGAGTGCAGCGTAAAACTAAACTCACTCACTCGTTTATTTTTTAGAATAGATACGGTATTCATTTCTGTCATACCACGTGCATACCATGATACAGCATTGTATCATTCCACCACGTCCATTGTTTTACTTTGAATATGCATTCGATACATCAATCTGTAAAGATCCATGGTTAGAACTTTTCTTCATTAACCCATACTTGACGTAAGAAGCTAATACCGGGATATATTGGTCACGCTCGTTGACCTGGTTGACACACGCCATTGTATCAACATTGCGTGGAAATTCTGGCATGGCTCCGGGTTATAGTTGGACCTGTGTCAGTATATATCCATTCTTTCAGAACTTGTAGAAATGATGAATTATGTGAATGTTCCTGAAAGCGGTGTAAAATCACAATTCGTATTTCCAGTGACAGTAACGACAGTCTTCAGATCCAGTAGAGAAATGATCTCGCTCAAAGTTACAAACATTTCTCGATTCTATAGCCTCTCGAGAGACGTGGGCTCTCACGTGGTCTCAATATGAGTTTAACTTCGAAAGTGCAACTTCGATCACAACACGATCGATACCGCCTCCTCGTCTATATTTCCCTGTTGGCATTTTCATATATTTTGAATTTGAAGGCAATAAATGATAAAAGTGTCAATACAGCCTTGTAGTAGTTATGAAAGTCTTTCATAAAAGTGTTTCTACCCCCTAGTCTATAGAAACATTTTTACTTTTTCTTTTTACTATATTCGTAGATGATATCTGTTCACAAATACTAATACCACTCTCCTATGTACAGACATTGTTGGAATAAACTTTTATCAGCGTGTCCGAACTACAACAGAAAGGATGTTCTCGATTTTATCCAACGGAAGTTAACTTGAGAGTTCATGACAACTGTTGCAGCGTATAGCATCGAATTCTACATGAAGTCATGAACAGGTGAATAGATCCTTTCGTTCCCTATTAGAAAAACTGGGAGCTAATTGTATAGACTATGCAATACTTGCTGTCTCAAGTCGGTCGAAAAGATTTAAGTGATATTTGATACATTGGCCGAGGAATCTTTCTCAGATAAGCTACTCAAGCAATCGCGTTTCAAGAAATACATGTCACAATAGGAAATATTTAAGGAACTGGAGGATGCTGGAAAGGTAATGTGGATTTGGGCGTTTGGCATGAATCAAAGATAATTTCACTAGAAACGTAACCTTACTCCACTTTCAGAAATTCAACCCATATACAAAAGAATAGTAGCACCGCGTCTTACTTTCGCTTTACTCTTTAGTAAGCTTTTATTCCCATGATTTATCCATATCTCATGTAACTGACAACAATTGTGAGCGAGATCACAAGTTTTCCTGCAAAACGCCCCAAGGGGTTATCATGTTGTATGGATGAAACATACCACAGGGTTTCATGTGTGGAACCTTCTTACGTAAAGCATAACAATGACCACTGAACTAACACAAGAAGAATCCCTTCATATTGGTTGATTGAGTGATGTTTTTTTCCAAAGCGCTAGTTTTGAGTGTTTCCTCACCACGGGAATTTCACACACTTGTCAACATCTAAAAGGGATTACATTTTGTTCAGAATTCTTTAAATCTCATTTAATCTAGAGCCAACAAAAATGTTGCATTTGTAACAATGAAAACCTGTACAACAGGGACTGTGCAGCTCTCATTTTCAGTGTTTCCATCGCCTACAAGTTGGTACATATTTGAAATGACGCAGTTATTCCGGAAATGCATTGTCTTTTATTATCTTCAAGGTCAATCTTGAGGTCAGCTGAACAGTCTTAAGGTGGACCTATATTTTAAGTATGTGCATTGGAAGCCCTGAAACATGTCCTCCATCGATATCGATTTCGCGAATTCGATTATTTGTATTTGCCGATGACAGATGAGCATGTGACCAATGAACAAACTTTCAATTCAACAATTTCTAATGTGTACGCATGGGTTTTGAGTAATGTGTTTTTTTACATTTTTGTTTCAGTAGATCTATAGGTATTTTTTATTATTTTTTCTTGTGCTGTATTTTGGGGATGACAGGGACGTGCGTAGGATGAGTGGTGTCTCATACGGGTGGTGAACAGACGTCATGTATATTTAGCTTAATCATAAGCCTGTATCCTTAATAAATTAATGCTGTTACAGTCATTATTTTGTGTCTTCTCAAGGTCTTGCCGAAATATAAATATCCTAAATATAGGCATGATGCAACTGTCCACATTGCAGTTAGGGGAGATAACTCATGCTCGTATAGTTATACTGGACCTTGGAAACCAGTAAATATATTTATCTGGAAAAAAGCATTATAATTGGGTTGTCACTATTTTACCCCGACCTGTTCAATTATCTCAATATTGATTGTCTCACAACGGGGTCCAGATTTGAGATATACATACATTTTTTGCCTACTTGTGTACGTGCCGACATGTCACACCTTTTAGTCTTGATAGTGGTTGTGATAAAAAGATGTTGCGAAATAATCGCATCATTTTGAAGTTAAACTTCCTGTAAAGTTTCTCTAATATGTGATCGGTTTTGAATTTGTTTTTTTCCACTATCATTTACAGATTGTGCAGTTATGGCCAATTTTCCGTCACACAACCCTGTGGAGTCAACCAAAACGAGGCTTAGTGAAGTAAAACTGCCTGAGGTGGTGTTCTGTTAGAAGAAACCGACATCAAAGGTATCGGACTTAATCCGTTTATAAAGTGAATGAGTGCATCGATGCCTAGCAGGTCTCTTTGGGCAGCACATTGAATGAACGAATGAAAGAATGCACAGAGTGCATCGATATACAGCAGTGTTTGTTGGGCAGCGAATGAATGAATGAATGAATTAATTACACCGCCTAATGAATTAGAGGAATCTATGTAAGGGATTCACGACAGGAGTTTTTGTGGGTGAGAAAACAGTGGCTTGTAAAATAGCCATTAATAGTCAAATCACACTGACCTGAAGCAAATATGTGTGGTAGGACATAATCCGTTCATTCTTTTGGTATTTGGTCCATGGTCGTGCCATTATCTAGCCTCATGTAAGAATGTCGAGTTTTGATTGGTCCACGTGACTCTGATAAAATACCATGTACAACCATCACGATCGGCGAGCGGGAGTATAAAAGTTGTGTACTCCCGCTACGAAAGTCATATCACCCCGCCACGCCTCGGTGACGACGAAGTGAGAAAAGCGTGCATCGACAATCCTTAGGAACGTGCGGTGCAGTGGCATCTCACATATATAAACACAAGTCGATTTGATGCGTGTTGTTTTGTTTTGATTTAGTGAAAACATTCAGCTAGATACATGCGTTATCACATCGTGTCGAGGGAAATACGGGGTTTTATCAGTCCCTCGTAAGGACTACACCGCCTAACACTCGTAAGGACTACACCGCCTAACACTCGTAAGGACTACACCGCCTAACACTCGTAAGGTTGTATTCCCTTCGCCTCTCGCCTGCGGCTCAGGGAATACAACCTTACTCGGGACTGATAAAACCCCGTATTTCCCTCGACACGATGTGATAACTTATAATGTTCCCTTTCACATGTGTACAGACACATCTTTCTTATTCTGAGGGGGCTCTTGTGTTTGTGGCAAACATCCAAAGCCTCAATAAATATCTGATTTGTTGACTCTGGAGAGAAGTAACATAAAATCTAGCATTATCTTCTCATTGAGAAAGCCGGAGTTCCATGTGCATGACATTTATTTCTTCTGATGGTTAAGCTCGTTAAAGCATCTTGCGACATTGATCTTATTCAGGCTTTACGGCTTAAAGGACAACGGTTACCCTACATGGTTCATATTACCTTAAAGCCAGTGTTGAATCTCAAAACTGCCGCAAAAGTAATTCATAGAGCGGTTTTGTTATGGAGAGTGATCGTCAATGTCCACATCCATTATGTTGACGTACTGGCAATAGTGTTTAAGGAGGGTTAGGCTGGCCACGTGTGTCACCGGGAAGCATTTATTTAGACGATAGCATTATCTTTCATTTCGATGCAAAGAATGTGCGTTCTGTTAAGACTGTGTTTATTCTTTAATACCTCCCACAAAGCTGGAATTGTCTGTCCAAACGTGTGTACATATATGTTTTATACTATTCTTTATTTTTTTTCATGAAAGATAGTTATATTGTTCATCTCAAATCATGTTTGCACGCCATGATGTAGCTGGAAAATGTTCAAAGGTACGCAAAACCAAATTTGCTTATTCACTAAAAGTTGAAATCGTGACTACATCGTTGTAGTGAAAGCAACTGAGGTCATCATTATACAATGGTCTTGAGCGGAGTCGTCGTCCACAAACACAAGAAGTGTCTGTCAGTCACTGTGCCCTAACTCAACTGGAGGTGGAATTGAAACGTGAAGTTGAGCTTTTGTGAAGGTATTGACACATTCTTGATGAAAATGCTGTGTAACGATAGCATGAAATGTGAAAAGGTGATTTAAATATGAACAAGTCTAACTGACAAGAAGAACTAACTATTTTTCGAACGCCATCTTTCCCTTCATGTGGATTGACATTCCGACAGGTCCAGCCATTTCGTCAACATCTCACAGCGTCTGATGTAAATCGGAGCATTCTCTGGTAGCCGACATCTCAAAGCTCGTCACACGAATCATGTTCGATTGCTACACTATTCAAAGCTTTGAAATCGCGTTATGGCAGACATACGGGAACGCGTTTGATGAGAACTGTGTTGTCAGATACAACTTGGTTTAGGTGAACAGATGACTGGCCTTTGTGTGTGTTTGTGTCGGGGAACCGGTATCAGAGGAAATACCTCCGTCACAGATTCAAAGAGATTCATAAACAGATATATAACAATAGCAAAAATATAGAATCGCACCACATACGTGGATAGATGTTTTGGTTAATGAGCCCAGACAAGCACACATCATACATGTATCACAGTTCCTGTAAATCAAAATATATAGGCATCGATTGAAAACTGACCATTTTCCGGTACATAATTCCTTAACCGTATACGTGAAATATATATCAGTGGAAATATCGATTGAATATATGCATCTGTGCAACCTTCTGACGGACAGATTATTTTCGATTTTATTCCGGAAAATGAGCGTTTCTATGATCACGTGGTCGCCATGCTAATACGGTTACACAATGGCGAAAATGATCAGTCTCGCTTTTCATACAAGTACCGTTAAGTGTGTAACAACAGGAACCCTTCAGACGTCTAGGGGCAACCGTCGGCGTTAGCGATCAACAACTATTTCTTGCAAATGTGGGGCTTCTCTGTAACCGCTAATTGAAAATGTGCATGACAATAGTGTAAAGATGACACCAGACGAGTCAGTGATGCAATTTGTGGTGACCAGTGTGATCATAACTAGATTTAGGTGGGCAGGGTTCCTTAGAAATCAATGAGACCATCGTGAAGGTGTTTGAGGAGATGGGTTGGTCAGGTGGATGGAAACACACTGAGGTCAAACAAATGTAGTAAGTCTTCAAATATATACGTCCATACAACATGTGAACGCCAGATTCTACCCCGTCTCACACATTTAAATACACGCAAACAAGTGCAGATTGTATTGATTGTTTACTGAAATCAGTGTTCACATCGGTGTTCCATAAGAATGAGGTGTGTGTGTGTGTGTGTGTGTGTGTGTGTGTGTGTGTGCGTGTGTTAAAACCAAAGCCAGTGATTAAGAAGTCCATAACGTGCACAGTGTATCATTGTGACAAGCGAAGTATCAAATATATAATAGCTTCATTTCACAGTATGTCGTTAGATTTCTACACTGAATACAAAGTAACCTCAAAATATAGTAGCAGAACATTTCATCTAACCTAATAAAACACCGCTGACACAACCATATGTCTGTCGTGCCAACCAGGGCCAACCTCAACTGATGTCTTTAGTAATTATTTAAGAATAAGGGCCCAGGTGCAGGGTTACGAATTAAAGTGTGTCTCTCCTTGACATTTGAACACATTGTACATGCGGCGCTCTTATACATTAAGTGAGATAGTGTGTTGAGGGAATAGGAATAATGATGACTCAGCGTAGATGTAATTAGCTTATTGTATCATTCTTCTCTGGTGATGTGGGTTGCTGGTCATGTTAACAATCTTTGGTTTCTTAAGCCAAAACCCCCAGTCGTGATGTAACTAGTTCAAACAACATTCAGTTGTACCCACTAAATCACAGCTTAGCTGTTTGAAATTATTCCGATTTATGTCCTCTTTGAAATCAATAAATGTTCACGATCCCAGGCACTGACTTTCACATTCTGGTGCAGTGACGAAGTATATTAAGTTTTCTTTTCAAACAGGAATGTCCGTTTTTTTTCGACAAACAATCAGTTCTCAGGTGTTCCAAAAACTATTTTCTTCATACCAGAGTTACTGAAATTGGCAAATTTATAATGCACCACTGCACCATTCGGTCGCCAAAGTTTTCGCAAGAAAAGGTGTTGTTTGATAATCTGAACAATTGCAAATGCGTCCTGTTTTTCGCAGGAGGAAGCTACTATTGGTATTTTTACCCAATTTTCTGAAATTAGAGTTTTTGTAATAACATAATTATATTTTGCAAGCAAGTGATATCCAAAAGAATGTATGCCTCCAGTTGCACATGTCGGAGTCAGTATTACAAAACAATCAAGTAGAAAATAGCACTGAAAAAATATGTCGGCGGAAATTACTCTCTGTATTTCTTCTGTGGTGCAACATTCTCCTGTCGCAGTATATCCTATTGTTTTTAAGCATGATTGAAAACCATAAAACACATGTTTTTTGTCATTTTCCTCCTTGCAGAATATTCGTCATGCCACTCTATACATGTGAACGTTTCATTTCCATAACTTTAATTTGTACTTACATTCGCTTCAGGAAAGGATTAAATCAGACCAGCTCGTATTAAGGCTGATCTTGTTTTAGCATTTACTAAAACTGTGTCGAGTGGTTCAAATATAACAACTGTGGAATATAGAATTTTGAAGTCGTTTTGGGGCGTTGTACGGTTTGTCCTGAGAAGAGAAGAAAGAAACATAATATTCATATGAATTAGCAGAAATGAACACTGCCAGACAAATGTTACCATGTACCATGTCACAGTAATGTCATGTCACGATAGGTAAAACATGTACTAGTTCCACATCATGACACGGAAGATGCACCGGAAGCGCTCCATTACACAGACAAAGAACAGGAAGCGATCCGTGACACTGAATGTAACTGCTTGAGTATTTCATGATTATATGTCCATGTGGTGTCAGACAAATAATGTTTTCGATCAGCAACCTGGTTCATAATAACGTTGTGATTCAATATTGAACATGAGATGTTATAATTAATACTTTCGCTCTTTAGTAGCCACGGTATTCTGTACGTGATACAAAACCTAAGTAACCCTTAACAGTCAGTATTCCTCATTCATGTAATGTGACGTGTGTTTGATAGTACTTTATTTCAACTATGTTTCTACAGAGACAGGCATATTTTTGTACGTTATTGAATGAGTGAGTGAGTGAGTGAGTGAGTGAATTAATATGTATCGCCACATCGGCAATATTGCAGTCATATCGTGACGAGAACACTTAGGAATATCAAAAATATCAAGAAAATTATAAACTAAAACCCTGTTTACGAAGAACAGTGAAACCACTAGTATATCACAGATATCAATTTAAAGCTAGTAATTAAATCTAAAACAACAATTTTAGGGGGCAATACAATATAAAAACGGGCTTTAAATTAACAAACAACTGAAGGTAGATCACCATACTAAGGACCATGGGGACATTTGCGTCCTGCATGGGCCCTAGCTGATTGTACACCATCGTCTCAACAGTCAACAATTTTTACCTCATTAATCTACCTTTGCATTCTAACTGCAATTCGCTCTGACGTTAATTACAGTCAAGAAATTAGACTTTTACCTCTAAATACATCATGATTTAAACAATCATATTCAAATAATTAAACGGTTTCATCATAATGCAGAGTAGGTGGGGGTATTTCGTGCATGCACAAAATATAATATAGCAAACTCACCAAAGTCTTAGTGCGAGAGATAAACAGTCATGCAGAATATAACACAGCGATCGGTCTGATAACGGTGTATGTAGATCAGGCGTTGATGGAAATGTAGAAATATTTACTACAGTCAGTATGTGTACGTGTTTCAACACGGCGACCAGCCTTTCTTTATATACTCAGTCATTTCCCGAAAGTTCGAGCAAATACGACCATCACCACTAACGTGGAGAGATCTAGAATAACCTCCCGGAAGTAAACATATAGAAAACCAAGGGCAGATAATTTCCGGACAGCCTGCTACCAAAATTTTAGAAATGCTGACCATCTGTTATACGAAATGTGATCCATCATAATTATTATTCAAAACACCAAACGTTGTGACCCAATAATAATTATTACTTAATTAATAACAAAATATACAGAAAATACACACTCGTAACACATCCTCCAGCTTATCATTCATCGTACGATGGGGGACGTTTCATCTCGTTTCCACAGTGAATTGTTTCATTGTTTGGGCAATACCCAAGCAATGTCATGATCACGTTCCCATAAACATTATTCAGGTAGACATTTCGTATAAGGTGAAAGCGCATGTGGTAACTGGACCTTCCCTTGGAGTACACAATTATAGGATAAATCTCAGACTCATACAACATCGACTACTTTTCGATTCCCTGTGACAGTTCCACCCCTGAATGTTGCAGGATCATATCATAATCTAGCCAAATGGTGGCATGTGGTTTGGTATCACATCAGGAATGTTCAATGACTCGGGGGAAAAAAGTAATAAAAAGTCATCACTCATGATATCAAATGTCACCCACTTGAGTAGTAAGTGTATTCCAGCCAATCATCACAAGCCTTCAAGCCTTTCAGTTTGCAGAAATAGCAACCGACTGTGTTAATTTGTAGACGAACATTGGTCTCTTGGGTCGTACATGTAATCAATTTAAAGACAGCTGTAACGAATGGAGTGAAAACTCGCAGAGAAATGTGACAGTTATGCGTTGACAGAATGTTTAAGTGGTCATTGTCATTGTACCTAAACATCGCAAAGGACGCTCGGCTTGCTTTATTTATCTTCAACATTTGGCCCAGAACGGATTTACTCGAGACCCATATCAAAGACAAGAGCAGCCACACGGGGATGTTGTTTCAGATGTAACGGTCAATTTCAAATTTTGGGATATATTCACTAAACTGAATCGAGCAGAATATGTACATACTACGCGTCCTTTGTGATGTTTAATCATTAAGTGTCCTTTGTGATGTTTAATCATGCCCATTTCAACCGGCTATGTAATGTTAACGAGCCTTTCATTGCTCAGTTATGAATACTGCCGCATTAATAATGCACGATTCAAATTTGGATTTGGATTCACCTATACCTCACACATCTACGATTTGTGATGATGTGCTGTGTCAATGGGGATGATGTCACATTTTATACGCGTCATTGATTAATGCACGATTCAAATTTGGATTCACCTATACCTCACACATCTACGATTTGTGATGATGTGCTGTGTCAATGGGGATGATGTCACATTTTATACGCGTCATTGATTAATGCACGATTCAAATTTGGATTTGGATTCACCTATACCTCACACATCTACGATTTGTGATGATGTGCTGTGTCAATGGGGATGATGTCACATTTTATACGCGTCATTGATTAATGCACGATTCAAATTTGGATTTGGATTCACCTATACCTCACACATTTACGATTTGTGATGATGTGCTGTGTCAATGGGGATGATGTCACATTTTATACGCGTCATTGATTAATGCACGATTCAAATTTGGATTTGGATTCACCTATACCTCACACATCTACGATTTGTGATGATGTGCTGTGTCAATGGGGATGATGTCACATTTTATACGCGTCATTGATTAATGCACGATTCAAATTTGGATTTGGATTCACCTATACCTCACACATCTACGATTTGTGATGACGTGCTGTGTCAATGGGGATGATGTCACATTTTATACGCGTCATTGATTAATGCACGATTCAAATTTGGATTTGGATTCACCTATACCTCACACATCTACGATTTGTGATGATGTGCTGTGTCAATGGGGATGATGTCACATTTTATACGTGTCATTGATTAATGCACGATTCAAATTTGGATTTGGATTCACCTATACCTCACACATCTACGATTTGTGATGATGTGCTGTGTCAATGGGGATGATGTCACATTTTATACGCGTCATTGATTAATGCACGATTCAAATTTGGATTTGGATTCACCTATACCTCACACATCTACGATTTGTGATGATGTGCTGTGTCAATGGGGATGATGTCACATTTTATACGCGTCATTGATTAATGCACGATTCAAATTTGGATTTGGATTCACCTATACCTCACACATCTACGATTTGTGATGATGTGCTGTGTCAATGGGGATGATGTCACATTTTATACGCGTCATTGATTAATGCACGATTCAAATTTGGATTTGGATTCACCTATACCTCACACATCTACGATTTGTGATGATGTGCTGTGTCAATGGGGATGATGTCACATTTTATACGCGTCATTGATTAATGCACGATTCAAATTTGGATTTGGATTCACCTATACCTCACACATCTACGATTTGTGATGATGTGCTGTGTCAATGGGGATGATGTCACATTTTATACGCGTCATTGATTAATGCACGATTCAAATTTGGATTTGGATTCACCTATACCTCACACATCTACGATTTGTGATGATGTGCTGTGTCAGTGGGGATGATGTCACATTTTATACGCGTCATTGATTAATGCACGATTCAAATTTGGATTTGGATTCACCTATACCTCACACATCTACGATTTGTGATGATGTGCTGTGTCAATGGGGATGATGTCACATTTTATACGCGTCATTGATTAATACACGATTCAAATTTGGATTTGGATTCACCTATACCTCACACATCTACGATTTGTGATGATGTGCTGTGTCAATGGGGATGATGTCACATTTTATACGCGTCATTGATTAATGCACGATTCAAATTTGGATTTGGATTCACCTATACCTCACACATCTACGATTTGTGATGATGTGCTGTGTCAATGGGGATGATGTCACATTTTATACGCGTCATTGATTAATGCACGATTCAAATTTGGATTTGGATTCACCTATACCTCACACATCTACGATTTGTGATGATGTGCTGTGTCAATGGGGATGATGTCACATTTTATACGCGTCATTGATTAATGCACGATTCAAATTTGGATTTGGATTCACCTATACCTCACACATCTACGATTTGTGATGATGTGCTGTGTCAATGGGGATGATGTCACATTTTATACGCGTCATTGATTAATGCACGATTCAAATTTGGATTTGGATTCACCTATACCTCACACATCTACGATTTGTGATGATGTGCTGTGTCAATGGGGATTATGTCACATTTTATACGCGTCATTGATTAATGCACGATTCAAGTTTTGATTTGGATTCACCTATACCTCACACATCTACGATTTGTGATGATGTGCTGTGTCAATGGGGATGATGTCACATTTTATACGCGTCATTGATTAATGCACGATTCAAATTTGGATTTGGATTCACCTATACCTCACACATCTACGATTTGTGATGATGTGCTGTGTCAGTGGGGATGATGTCACATTTTATACGCGTCATTGATTAATGCACGATTCAAATTTGGATTTGGATTCACCTATACCTCACACATCTACGATTTGTGATGATGTGCTGTGTCAATGGGGATGATGTCACATTTTATACGCGTCATTGATTAATGCACGATTCAAATTTGGATTTGGATTCACCTATACCTCACACATTTACTATTTGTGATGATGTGCTGTGTCAATGGGGATGATGTCACATTTTATACGCGTCATTGATTAATGCACGATTCAAATTTGGATTTGGATTCACCTATACCTCACACATCTACGATTTGTGATGATGTGCTGTGTCAATGGGGATGATGTCACATTTTATACGCGTCATTGATTAATGCACGATTCAAATTTGGATTTGGATTCACCTATACCTCACACATCTACGATTTGTGATGATGTGCTGTGTCAATGGGGATGATGTCACATTTTATACGTGTCATTGATTAATGCACGATTCAAATTTGGATTTGGATTCACCTATACCTCACACATCTACGATTTGTGATGATGTGCTGTGTCAATGGGGATGATGTCACATTTTATACGTGTCATTGATTAATGCACGATTCAAATTTGGATTTGGATTCACCTATACCTCACACATCTACGATTTGTGATGATGTGCTGTGTCAATGGGGATGATGTCACATTTTATACGTGTCATTGATTAATGCACGATTCAAATTTAGATTTGGATTCACCTATACCTCACACATCTACGATTTGTGATGATGTGCTGTGTCAATGGGGATGATGTCACATTTTATACGTGTCATTGATTAATGCACGATTCAAATTTGGATTTGGATTCACCTATACCTCACACATCTACGATTTGTGATGATGTGCTGTGTCAATGGGGATGATGTCACATTTTATACGCGTCATTGATTAATGCACGATTCAAATTTGGATTTGGATTCACCTATACCTCACACATCTACGATTTGTGATGATGTGCTGTGTCAATGGGGATGATGTCACATTTTATACGCGTCATTGATTAGTGCACGATTCAAGTTTTGATTTGGATTCACCTATACCTCACACATCTACGATTTGTGATGATGTGCTGTGTCAATGGGGATGATGTCACATTTTATACGCGTCATTGATTAATGCACGATTCAAATTTGGATTTGGATTCACCTATACCTCACACATCTACGATTTGTGATGATGTGCTGTGTCAATGGGGATGATGTCACATTTTATACGCGTCATTGATTAATGCACGATTCAAATTTGGATTTGGATTCACCTATACCTCACACATCTACGATTTGTGATGATGTGCTGTGTCAATGGGGATGATGTCACATTTTATACGCGTCATTGATTAATGCACGATTCAAATTTGGATTTGGATTCACCTATACCTCACACATCTACGATTTGTGATGATGTGCTGTGTCAATGGGGATGATGTCACATTTTATACGCGTCATTGATTAATGCACGATTCAAATTTGGATTTGGATTCACCTATACCTCACACATCTACGATTTGTGATGATGTGCTGTGTCAATGGGGATGATGTCACATTTTATACGCGTCATTGATTAATGCACGATTCAAATTTGGATTTGGATTCACCTATACCTCACACATCTACGATTTGTGATGATGTGCTGTGTCAATGGGGATTATGTCACATTTTATACGCGTCATTGATTAATGCACGATTCAAGTTTTGATTTGGATTCACCTATACCTCACACATCTACGATTTGTGATGATGTGCTGTGTCAATGGGGATGATGTCACATTTTATACGCGTCATTGATTAATGCACGATTCAAATGTGGATTTGGATTCACCTATACCTCACACATCTACGATTTGTGATGATGTGCTGTGTCAATGGGGATGATGTCACATTTTATACGCGTCATTGATTAATGCACGATTCAAATTTGGATTTGGATTCACCTATACCTCACACATCTACGATTTGTGATGATGTGCTGTGTCAATGGGGATGATGTCACATTTTATACGCGTCATTGATTAATGCACGATTCAAATTTGGATTTGGATTCACCTATACCTCACACATCTACGATTTGTGATGATGTGCTGTGTCAATGGGGATGATGTCACATTTTATACGCGTCATTGATTAATGCACGATTGAAATTTGGATTTGGATTCACCTATACCTCACACATCTACGATTTGTGATGATGTGCTGTGTCAATGGGGATTATGTCACATTTTATACGCGTCATTGATTAATGCACGATTCAAGTTTTGATTTGGATTCACCTATACCTCACACATCTACGATTTGTGATGATGTGCTGTGTCAATGGGGATGATGTCACATTTTATACGCGTCATTGATTAATGCACGATTCAAATTTGGATTTGGATTCACCTATACCTCACACATCTACGATTTGTGATGATGTGCTGTGTCAGTGGGGATGATGTCACATTTTATACGCGTCATTGATTAATGCACGATTCAAATTTGGATTTGGATTCACCTATACCTCACACATCTACGATTTGTGATGATGTGCTGTGTCAATGGGGATGATGTCACATTTTATACGCGTCATTGATTAATGCACGATTCAAATTTGGATTTGGATTCACCTATACCTCACACATTTACTATTTGTGATGATGTGCTGTGTCAATGGGGATGATGTCACATTTTATACGCGTCATTGATTAATGGACGATTCAAATTTGGATTTGGATTCACCTATACCTCACACATCTACGATTTGTGATGATGTGCTGTGTCAATGGGGATGATGTCACATTTTATACGCGTCATTGATTAATGCACGATTCAAATTTGGATTTGGATTCACCTATACCTCACACATCTACGATTTGTGATGATGTGCTGTGTCAATGGGGATGATGTCACATTTTATACGCGTCATTGATTAATGCACGATTCAAATTTGGATTTGGATTCACCTATACCTCACACATCTACGATTTGTGATGATGTGCTGTGTCAATGGGGATGATGTCACATTTTATACGCGTCATTGATTAATGCACGATTCAAATTTGGATTTGGATTCACCTATACCTCACACATCTACGATTTGTGATGATGTGCTGTGTCAATGGGGATGATGTCACATTTTATACGTGTCATTGATTAATGCACGATTCAAATTTAGATTTGGATTCACCTATACCTCACACATCTACGATTTGTGATGATGTGCTGTGTCAATGGGGATGATGTCACATTTTATACGTGTCATTGATTAATGCACGATTCAAATTTGGATTTGGATTCACCTATACCTCACACATCTACGATTTGTGATGATGTGCTGTGTCAATGGGGATGATGTCACATTTTATACGCGTCATTGATTAATGCACGATTCAAATTTGGATTTGGATTCACCTATACCTCACACATCTACGATTTGTGATGATGTGCTGTGTCAATGGGGATGATGTCACATTTTATACGCGTCATTGATTAGTGCACGATTCAAGTTTTGATTTGGATTCACCTATACCTCACACATCTACGATTTGTGATGATGTGCTGTGTCAATGGGGATGATGTCACATTTTATACGCGTCATTGATTAATGCACGATTCAAATTTGGATTTGGATTCACCTATACCTCACACATCTACGATTTGTGATGATGTGCTGTGTCAATGGGGATGATGTCACATTTTATACGCGTCATTGATTAATGCACGATTCAAATTTGGATTTGGATTCACCTATACCTCACACATCTACGATTTGTGATGATGTGCTGTGTCAATGGGGATGATGTCACATTTTATACGCGTCATTGATTAATGCACGATTCAAATTTGGATTTGGATTCACCTATACCTCACACATCTACGATTTGTGATGATGTGCTGTGTCAATGGGGATGATGTCACATTTTATACGCGTCATTGATTAATGCACGATTCAAATTTGGATTTGGATTCACCTATACCTCACACATCTACGATTTGTGATGATGTGCTGTGTCAATGGGGATGATGTCACATTTTATACGCGTCATTGATTAATGCACGATTCAAATTTGGATTTGGATTCACCTATACCTCACACATCTACGATTTGTGATGATGTGCTGTGTCAATGGGGATGATGTCACATTTTATACGTGTCATTGATTAATGCACGATTCAAATTTGGATTTGGATTCACCTATACCTCACACATCTACGATTTGTGATGATGTGCTGTGTCAATGGGGATGATGTCACATTTTATACGTGTCATTGATTAATGCACGATTCAAATTTGGATTTGGATTCACCTATACCTCACACATCTACGATTTGTGATGATGTGCTGTGTCAATGGGGATGATGTCACATTTTATACGTGTCATTGATTAATGCACGATTCAAATTTAGATTTGGATTCACCTATACCTCACACATCTACGATTTGTGATGATGTGCTGTGTCAATGGGGATGATGTCACATTTTATACGTGTCATTGATTAATGCACGATTCAAATTTGGATTTGGATTCACCTATACCTCACACATCTACGATTTGTGATGATGTGCTGTGTCAATGGGGATGATGTCACATTTTATACGCGTCATTGATTAATGCACGATTCAAATTTGGATTTGGATTCACCTATACCTCACACATCTACGATTTGTGATGATGTGCTGTGTCAATGGGGATGATGTCACATTTTATACGCGTCATTGATTAATGCACGATTCAAATTTGGATTTGGATTCACCTATACCTCACACATCTACGATTTGTGATGATGTGCTGTGTCAATGGGGATGATGTCACATTTTATACGCGTCATTGATTAATGCACGATTCAAATTTGGATTTGGATTCACCTATACCTCACACATCTACGATTTGTGATGATGTGCTGTGTCAATGGGGATGATGTCACATTTTATACGCGTCATTGATTAATGCACGATTCAAATTTGGATTTGGATTCACCTATACCTCACACATCTACGATTTGTGATGATGTGCTGTGTCAATGGGGATTATGTCACATTTTATACGCGTCATTGATTAATGCACGATTCAAGTTTTGATTTGGATTCACCTATACCTCACACATCTACGATTTGTGATGATGTGCTGTGTCAATGGGGATGATGTCACATTTTATACGCGTCATTGATTAATGCACGATTCAAATGTGGATTTGGATTCACCTATACCTCACACATCTACGATTTGTGATGATGTGCTGTGTCAATGGGGATGATGTCACATTTTATACGCGTCATTGATTAATGCACGATTCAAATTTGGATTTGGATTCACCTATACCTCACACATCTACGATTTGTGATGATGTGCTGTGTCAATGGGGATGATGTCACATTTTATACGCGTCATTGATTAATGCACGATTCAAATTTGGATTTGGATTCACCTATACCTCACACATCTACGATTTGTGATGATGTGCTGTGTCAATGGGGATGATGTCACATTTTATACGCGTCATTGATTAATGCACGATTGAAATTTGGATTTGGATTCACCTATACCTCACACATCTACGATTTGTGATGATGTGCTGTGTCAATGGGGATTATGTCACATTTTATACGCGTCATTGATTAATGCACGATTCAAGTTTTGATTTGGATTCACCTATACCTCACACATCTACGATTTGTGATGATGTGCTGTGTCAATGGGGATGATGTCACATTTTATACGCGTCATTGATTAATGCACGATTCAAATTTGGATTTGGATTCACCTATACCTCACACATCTACGATTTGTGATGATGTGCTGTGTCAGTGGGGATGATGTCACATTTTATACGCGTCATTGATTAATGCACGATTCAAATTTGGATTTGGATTCACCTATACCTCACACATCTACGATTTGTGATGATGTGCTGTGTCAATGGGGATGATGTCACATTTTATACGCGTCATTGATTAATGCACGATTCAAATTTGGATTTGGATTCACCTATACCTCACACATTTACTATTTGTGATGATGTGCTGTGTCAATGGGGATGATGTCACATTTTATACGCGTCATTGATTAATGGACGATTCAAATTTGGATTTGGATTCACCTATACCTCACACATCTACGATTTGTGATGATGTGCTGTGTCAATGGGGATGATGTCACATTTTATACGCGTCATTGATTAATGCACGATTCAAATTTGGATTTGGATTCACCTATACCTCACACATCTACGATTTGTGATGATGTGCTGTGTCAATGGGGATGATGTCACATTTTATACGCGTCATTGATTAATGCACGATTCAAATTTGGATTTGGATTCACCTATACCTCACACATCTACGATTTGTGATGATGTGCTGTGTCAATGGGGATGATGTCACATTTTATACGCGTCATTGATTAATGCACGATTCAAATTTGGATTTGGATTCACCTATACCTCACACATCTACGATTTGTGATGATGTGCTGTGTCAATGGGGATGATGTCACATTTTATACGTGTCATTGATTAATGCACGATTCAAATTTAGATTTGGATTCACCTATACCTCACACATCTACGATTTGTGATGATGTGCTGTGTCAATGGGGATGATGTCACATTTTATACGTGTCATTGATTAATGCACGATTCAAATTTGGATTTGGATTCACCTATACCTCACACATCTACGATTTGTGATGATGTGCTGTGTCAATGGGGATGATGTCACATTTTATACGCGTCATTGATTAATGCACGATTCAAATTTGGATTTGGATTCACCTATACCTCACACATCTACGATTTGTGATGATGTGCTGTGTCAATGGGGATGATGTCACATTTTATACGCGTCATTGATTAGTGCACGATTCAAGTTTTGATTTGGATTCACCTATACCTCACACATCTACGATTTGTGATGATGTGCTGTGTCAATGGGGATGATGTCACATTTTATACGCGTCATTGATTAATGCACGATTCAAATTTGGATTTGGATTCACCTATACCTCACACATCTACGATTTGTGATGATGTGCTGTGTCAATGGGGATGATGTCACATTTTATACGCGTCATTGATTAATGCACGATTCAAATTTGGATTTGGATTCACCTATACCTCACACATCTACGATTTGTGATGATGTGCTGTGTCAATGGGGATGATGTCACATTTTATACGCGTCATTGATTAATGCACGATTCAAATTTGGATTTGGATTCACCTATACCTCACACATCTACGATTTGTGATGATGTGCTGTGTCAATGGGGATGATGTCACATTTTATACGCGTCATTGATTAATGCACGATTCAAATTTGGATTTGGATTCACCTATACCTCACACATCTACGATTTGTGATGATGTGCTGTGTCAATGGGGATGATGTCACATTTTATACGCGTCATTGATTAATGCACGATTCAAATTTGGATTTGGATTCACCTATACCTCACACATCTACGATTTGTGATGATGTGCTGTGTCAATGGGGATGATGTCACATTTTATACGTGTCATTGATTAATGCACGATTCAAATTTGGATTTGGATTCACCTATACCTCACACATCTACGATTTGTGATGATGTGCTGTGTCAATGGGGATGATGTCACATTTTATACGTGTCATTGATTAATGCACGATTCAAATTTGGATTTGGATTCACCTATACCTCACACATCTACGATTTGTGATGATGTGCTGTGTCAATGGGGATGATGTCACATTTTATACGTGTCATTGATTAATGCACGATTCAAATTTAGATTTGGATTCACCTATACCTCACACATCTACGATTTGTGATGATGTGCTGTGTCAATGGGGATGATGTCACATTTTATACGTGTCATTGATTAATGCACGATTCAAATTTGGATTTGGATTCACCTATACCTCACACATCTACGATTTGTGATGATGTGCTGTGTCAATGGGGATGATGTCACATTTTATACGCGTCATTGATTAATGCACGATTCAAATTTGGATTTGGATTCACCTATACCTCACACATCTACGATTTGTGATGATGTGCTGTGTCAATGGGGATGATGTCACATTTTATACGCGTCATTGATTAGTGCACGATTCAAGTTTTGATTTGGATTCACCTATACCTCACACATCTACGATTTGTGATGATGTGCTGTGTCAATGGGGATGATGTCACATTTTATACGCGTCATTGATTAATGCACGATTCAAATTTGGATTTGGATTCACCTATACCTCACACATCTACGATTTGTGATGATGTGCTGTGTCAATGGGGATGATGTCACATTTTATACGCGTCATTGATTAATGCACGATTCAAATTTGGATTTGGATTCACCTATACCTCACACATCTACGATTTGTGATGATGTGCTGTGTCAATGGGGATGATGTCACATTTTATACGCGTCATTGATTAATGCACGATTCAAATTTGGATTTGGATTCACCTATACCTCACACATCTACGATTTGTGATGATGTGCTGTGTCAATGGGGATGATGTCACATTTTATACGCGTCATTGATTAATGCACGATTCAAATTTGGATTTGGATTCACCTATACCTCACACATCTACGATTTGTGATGATGTGCTGTGTCAATGGGGATGATGTCACATTTTATACGCGTCATTGATTAATGCACGATTCAAATTTGGATTTGGATTCACCTATACCTCACACATCTACGATTTGTGATGATGTGCTGTGTCAATGGGGATTATGTCACATTTTATACGCGTCATTGATTAATGCACGATTCAAGTTTTGATTTGGATTCACCTATACCTCACACATCTACGATTTGTGATGATGTGCTGTGTCAATGGGGATGATGTCACATTTTATACGCGTCATTGATTAATGCACGATTCAAATTTGGATTTGGATTCACCTATACCTCACACATCTACGATTTGTGATGATGTGCTGTGTCAATGGGGATGATGTCACATTTTATACGCGTCATTGATTAATGCACGATTCAAATTTGGATTTGGATTCACCTATACCTCACACATCTACGATTTGTGATGATGTGCTGTGTCAATGGGGATGATGTCACATTTTATACGCGTCATTGATTAATGCACGATTCAAATTTGGATTTGGATTCACCTATACCTCACACATCTACGATTTGTGATGATGTGCTGTGTCAATGGGGATGATGTCACATTTTATACGCGTCATTGATTAATGCACGATTCAAATTTGGATTTGGATTCACCTATACCTCACACATCTACGATTTGTGATGATGTGCTGTGTCAATGGGGATTATGTCACATTTTATACGCGTCATTGATTAATGCACGACTCAAGTTTTGATTTGGATTCACCTATACCTCACACATCTACGATTTGTGATGATGTGCTGTGTCAATGGGGATGATGTCACATTTTATACGCGTCATTGATTAATGCACGATTCAAATTTGGATTTGGATTCACCTATACCTCACACATCTACGATTTGTGATGATGTGCTGTGTCAGTGGGGATGATGTCACATTTTATACGCGTCATTGATTAATGCACGATTCAAATTTGGATTTGGATTCACCTATACCTCACACATCTACGATTTGTGATGATGTGCTGTGTCAATGGGGATGATGTCACATTTTATACGCGTCATTGATTAATGCACGATTCAAGTTTTGATTTGGATTCACCTATACCTCACACATCTACGATTTGTGATGATGTGCTGTGTCAATGGGGATGATGTCACATTTTATACGCGTCATTGATTAATGCACGATTCAAATTTGGATTTGGATTCACCTATACCTCACACATCTACGATTTGTGATGATGTGCTGTGTCAGTGGGGATGATGTCACATTTTATACGCGTCATTGATTAATGCACGATTCAAATTTGGATTTGGATTCACCTATACCTCACACATCTACGATTTGTGATGATGTGCTGTGTCAATGGGGATGATGTCACATTTTATACGCGTCATTGATTAATGCACGATTCAAATTTGGATTTGGATTCACCTATACCTCACACATTTACTATTTGTGATGATGTGCTGTGTCAATGGGGATGATGTCACATTTTATACGCGTCATTGATTAATGCACGATTCAAATTTGGATTTGGATTCACCTATACCTCACACATCTACGATTTGTGATGATGTGCTGTGTCAATGGGGATGATGTCACATTTTATACGCGTCATTGATTAATGCACGATTCAAATTTGGATTTGGATTCACCTATACCTCACACATCTACGATTTGTGATGATGTGCTGTGTCAATGGGGATGATGTCACATTTTATACGCGTCATTGATTAATGCACGATTCAAATTTGGATTTGGATTCACCTATACCTCACACATCTACGATTTGTGATGATGTGCTGTGTCAATGGGGATGATGTCACATTTTATACGCGTCATTGATTAATGCACGATTCAAATTTGGATTTGGATTCACCTATACCTCACACATCTACGATTTGTGATGATGTGCTGTGTCAATGGGGATGATGTCACATTTTATACGCGTCATTGATTAATGCACGATTCAAATTTGGATTTGGATTCACCTATACCTCACACATCTACGATTTGTGATGATGTGCTGTGTCAATGGGGATTATGTCACATTTTATACGCGTCATTGATTAATGCACGATTCAAGTTTTGATTTGGATTCACCTATACCTCACACATCTACGATTTGTGATGATGTGCTGTGTCAATGGGGATGATGTCACATTTTATACGCGTCATTGATTAATGCACGATTCAAATTTGGATTTGGATTCACCTATACCTCACACATCTACGATTTGTGATGATGTGCTGTGTCAGTGGGGATGATGTCACATTTTATACGCGTCATTGATTAATGCACGATTCAAATTTGGATTTGGATTCACCTATACCTCACACATCTACGATTTGTGATGATGTGCTGTGTCAATGGGGATGATGTCACATTTTATACGCGTCATTGATTAATGCACGATTCAAATTTGGATTTGGATTCACCTATACCTCACACATTTACTATTTGTGATGATGTGCTGTGTCAATGGGGATGATGTCACATTTTATACGCGTCATTGATTAATGCACGATTCAAATTTGGATTTGGATTCACCTATACCTCACACATCTACGATTTGTGATGATGTGCTGTGTCAATGGGGATGATGTCACATTTTATACGCGTCATTGATTAATGCACGATTCAAATTTGGATTTGGATTCACCTATACCTCACACATCTACGATTTGTGATGATGTGCTGTGTCAATGGGGATGATGTCACATTTTATACGCGTCATTGATTAATGCACGATTCAAATTTGGATTTGGATTCACCTATACCTCACACATCTACGATTTGTGATGATGTGCTGTGTCAATGGGGATGATGTCACATTTTATACGCGTCATTGATTAATGCACGATTCAAATTTGGATTTGGATTCACCTATACCTCACACATCTACGATTTGTGATGATGTGCTGTGTCAATGGGGATGATGTCACATTTTATACGTGTCATTGATTAATGCACGATTCAAATTTAGATTTGGATTCACCTATACCTCACACATCTACGATTTGTGATGATGTGCTGTGTCAATGGGGATGATGTCACATTTTATACGTGTCATTGATTAATGCACGATTCAAATTTGGATTTGGATTCACCTATACCTCACACATCTACGATTTGTGATGATGTGCTGTGTCAATGGGGATGATGTCACATTTTATACGCGTCATTGATTAATGCACGATTCAAATTTGGATTTGGATTCACCTATACCTCACACATCTACGATTTGTGATGATGTGCTGTGTCAATGGGGATGATGTCACATTTTATACGCGTCATTGATTAGTGCACGATTCAAGTTTTGATTTGGATTCACCTATACCTCACACATCTACGATTTGTGATGATGTGCTGTGTCAATGGGGATGATGTCACATTTTATACGCGTCATTGATTAATGCACGATTCAAATTTGGATTTGGATTCACCTATACCTCACACATCTACGATTTGTGATGATGTGCTGTGTCAATGGGGATGATGTCACATTTTATACGCGTCATTGATTAATGCACGATTCAAATTTGGATTTGGATTCACCTATACCTCACACATCTACGATTTGTGATGATGTGCTGTGTCAATGGGGATGATGTCACATTTTATACGCGTCATTGATTAATGCACGATTCAAATTTGGATTTGGATTCACCTATACCTCACACATCTACGATTTGTGATGATGTGCTGTGTCAATGGGGATGATGTCACATTTTATACGCGTCATTGATTAATGCACGATTCAAATTTGGATTTGGATTCACCTATACCTCACACATCTACGATTTGTGATGATGTGCTGTGTCAATGGGGATGATGTCACATTTTATACGCGTCATTGATTAATGCACGATTCAAATTTGGATTTGGATTCACCTATACCTCACACATCTACGATTTGTGATGATGTGCTGTGTCAATGGGGATGATGTCACATTTTATACGCGTCATTGATTAATGCACGATTCAAATTTGGATTTAGATTCACCTATACCTCACACATCTACGATTTGTGATGATGTGCTGTGTCAATGGGGATGATGTCACATTTTATACGCGTCATTGATTAATGCACGATTCAAATTTGGATTTGGATTCACCTATACCTCACACATCTACGATTTGTGATGATGTGCTGTGTCAATGGGGATGATGTCACATTTTATACGCGTCATTGATTAATGCACGATTCAAATTTGGATTTGGATTCACCTATACCTCACACATCTACGATTTGTGATGATGTGCTGTGTCAATGGGGATGATGTCACATTTTATACGCGTCATTGATTAATGCACGATTCAAATTTGGATTTGGATTCACCTATACCTCACACATCTACGATTTGTGATGATGTGCTGTGTCAATGGGGATGATGTCACATTTTATACGTGTCATTGATTAATGCACGATTCAAATTTGGATTTGGATTCACCTATACCTCACACATCTACGATTTGTGATGATGTGCTGTGTCAATGGGGATGATGTCACATTTTATACGCGTCATTGAACACTAAACACAGTGACCACAGTACTTGCGATCTCTGATCACTCACTAACACAGACATGTAGACAGTCTGAATCAGCAGGAGATCTTTCGAGGTATCGTGTGGGTTACGTTCATGGTGGAAGGGCTGTGTAATGATTGCATGAAAGGCGTCGACAAATACGCACAAGACTGGCAAGAGAGATGACGTTAGTTTTCCTTTCAGTAGCTGCAGTTTAAGCTGCCTACATTTCACCACTTTGGGATATACACTTTGGGATTCAATGGTTTCAACGACTGTCTTGCGACTCTTTCTCAGTGATCCAAGGAGACGTAAACATTCAGGGATCCGGTGCATCATTTAAGTTAGCTGTGTGGGGACAAAGATGTATGCTTTAGCTCTTCTCTATTCTGACATATATATTTTGACGTTGGTTCATGTGAAAAACTCTGCATTGCTGCAGGCTCTGCTTACATATTCGCGAAAACTACAGTTTCAGAGTTGTGCTTTTTTCATAAAAAACTTTTTCAGATAATACTGACTAGTACCAAAGAGAGTTTCAGCAGATAGTTCTTTTTATCATACAGTGTGTGAGACCCCCACATTATCTTCACTAAAAGTCCATCTCGTAAAAATATATCGACAAGAACCTGTGGAGCCATCGCCCATCAGTATCTCAGTTAGTTACATAGGTAAAGTGCACTATAAGAGCTTCCGGATGTGAAGAACAAAACCAAACTAGACGGTAAACTCTCCAGAGGCAAGGCAGTCAAGACCCTCCTGAACGCCAATGGAAGAGTCAGTTGTGGCCACACATACGTTGGCGAAAGATTTAGAACCCTCAACGACAAACTCAAAGAAAAACGGGCATCTGTCAACAAACTTGAACAGAAATCCGCCATGTTCGGACACATCATGAAGAGCCATGATCAAACCATCACGTGGGAAGCGACTGAAGTACTGTCTGTTAACAACAACTGGCGTCGAAGGGCGCTACAAGAGGACATAGACATGGAGACTTCCAAACCAGTCATCACCCTTGACCAGGAAATACATCTGTCTAGAGTTCCGGACTTACTAGTTTGATTTCTGTGCTGGCTTCCATGTAGTCTCCATCACAACAGTACTATTAGCTACACCTCTCCTCTGTCTGTTACTTATCGGTGTTTGATATCCTATGAGGAATTTTTGTGTCTGGAGTACTTGCCGGTGTATATTTATCGCTTCCCATCACCAATCGCTACCATTTATTTTCTTCCTTCATTCTTCCCCATTACTGTTGTTTTCACATATGTGTGTGCGTTTGTGTTTTGTTTGTCCGTGCACGCGCGCGCGTGTGTGTGTGACCACATATGTATGGCTATCCGCGAATCGTGCAGCTTTTTGCGATCAACAGGAAAGAACTTTCTTGAAGAATCATGGCCCGGAAGACGAAATGCATTGTAAGCAAAAAGATGCATCACTAGTGCATAACCATTCAGAAAACGGACGGGAAGTTCATCGTGAATAGGTTTTGTCAATAAATAAGTTTCGGCACTCAGTAAAGATGCCAAATAAGTGATTATTTCATGAAAGTTAGGTTGAATCAAATGCTAGATAAATTGTATTTTTATCGGCAGTCCATCATCTGAAAATGTTACGGGTCAATATCGACCATTAATTGAGGTTGTAACACTTCTTCATCCCCGAGCTATGTATGTCGGACCCTCCACGAAGCCTAATGACTTTGGACAGTACGTTTTTATCATTCATGTAATTTGACATAGACTTGACAGTTATTCAATTGAAGTGGCTTTCGGTTGTCAAAAAAAGCTTTCTCGGGGGAAAAACCTATTTCTTTAAAGTTTAGGCATTTCGTCCCTAACGGCGAAGTCATCATTAAGTTTCAAAAGCTGAGATTCAGATAGATAATTCACTTAACATGAACTAGTATGACACAAACTGGACTTGTCCCTAGCACCACCATTACATACACCTTAGACGTACCTACCTTAAGCGGTACGTAAGTCCCCAAACTTTCAAGTCAACTTAAACTGACCAGGTTTTTTAAACGTACTATTCCTGTTGTTTTAATTTTGGCCAACATTTCCTAAAATCGCCAGCAGCTGAAGGGTGTAAATCAAATCACCACTGTAAGTCCCCATGATCCCTACTTTGGTGATCTACCTTCTGTTGTTGGCAATCTATAGCCTGTTTTTGGTATTGTATTCTCTAAATAGTGATATTAGTTTTAATTTTCCAAGCTAGTCTTAATGATGACACTATATGTCACTCATTTCAGCCGTTACTTCAATCTGTTTTATGGAAATAGAAAGCTATTTTCATTGACACACTCTGGTCTCATGAGTGGTGAATGTGATCGACTGAAAGACAGCTGCAACATGTGTAGAGGGAAACATATCCCCATAAAAAGTGATGCCTCTACATATCCAGACTGCTAATTCTGTTTTTAGACTATAAAACAATTATCTACAAATGCTGATCAAATAAAATATACGTACATTTCCACCTAATAATAATAATGAAACCTTCGGCGTCAGAAGAAGGTATATTGTTTTCTTGTGCTTTGGTTTCCTGTTTAATTCCTTTTAGCTTTCATAGGAGACACTGAAGTTTCATTACTAAAGGCACAAGAATTAATTTTTGCCAAGGACACTAGAGATTAATTTCAACCCCCCAAAAATCCCGACGTCATACGAGGAATATCGATTAAAGCGTGTACCTCTGGTCATTACATTAGATGTTAAATCTTATATTTCAGGATATTCATTCAGTGAAATTACACAGACAAGAACATAATATGCCCATTTACTGTATTTGTTGGATTGGTTTGTGCCATTACAACTGAATATATGTGCTGTAACGGAAATGTTATTGCTCTAGAATGAAAACAGCGGAGGATGTATGGCATGTTCACATGTAAAGGTCTGTGATTTTGTTTAAAAGTGAAGCATGGGGTTGACTAGTTATTAGAGGAAACGAGGGATCGCATTCTTCCAGAACATAAGATGCATCACACATGGACAAATGAAACAAGGAATGTTCCCAATGTTCGAGCTTTCAAGCACAGACATACATGTACATGAAGGTTCTACCGTTTGGAAGGACCACTTCGCTCGATGGCATTCGTGCACAAGTAGTCGGTTTATAAGTGAATTGCACCATTGCACATTGTCGTTTAGAATGTCGTCACATGTAACGTATGATATACTTTGATTACACTTCTAGGTACAGATTCTAGTGAGTGAGTGAGTTAATATTTAACGTCACATCGACAATATTTCAGTCATATCGTGAAGGGAACAAAACACTGAAATGGAATATATGAGTATTATAAAAACTGTCAACAAAAGACAGTAAAAGAACTAGAATGTCACAGAAAAGAATGTAAACACTAGCAATTATACCTATAGAGGACAACAGTTTATCTATAGAGGACAATACAATACTAAAAATGGGCTTTAGATTGCTAACAACTGAAGGTAGATCACCATACCAGAGACCATGGTGACTTTTGCTACCTGTATGGACCCTAGGTGGATTTACGTCATCCCCTTGGCCATCAGCAATTTGGGAAATCTAGCCATACAATAAAAAGACTGTTATTCTACGATTAAAAACGTGGAAAGTTCGAAATTACTTTAAATGTTTGTGGACTTCCGTACCCTCTCAGGAGGACAACAGTTTTACAGTACTTCTACCCCCATTGAGGATGCAGCCACTAACAAGCTCAGATATATATGAATTTAAACTTCCAATTATAAAATATGTCTATTTACAATTCAGTTAATAAATCTAATTCTTTTAAACATGCAGTGATTTAATGAGAACTTGTGTTATTAAAACGATCCTTCATAGTTGGTGAATTAAAATACTGATCCCTTGTGATGGAATACTCAATACAGTCAAGCAGGATATGCACAAAGGATACAAAACGAAGGATCCTCACCTTTAAGCAAATATTTATGTGTATATCTTGTGAGGCCGATACGGTATCGTCGTAAAATAACCTCTTCAAATCGGGACTGACATCCCAAGTTGGTGTGACCAATATACGGTTTTATTTCATGTAATTTATTTATACCTACTTGGGTGTCCCACTTCTTCTCCATCAGATCAGGGATGTAGGTTCTAATGCTAGCTTTGTAGTCAGAGTATGGGATAAGAAGTTGTGTCACAGATTTGCTTAGCGCTGTCTTGGCAGCAAGATCGGCCATCATGTTACCAGAAATACCTACGTGGCTCGGTAATCAACAAAAGACGATGTCATACTGGCCAGGAGCAAAATCATTATACAGTTCAATAATTTCCATTAAAAGTGGATGTTTACATGATAAATTTTTAATCGCCTGAAGACAAGAAAGAGAGTCTGAATAGATTATGTATTGTTTATGTTTAGGGTGTCTTTGAATATATTTAAGAGCAGTTAATATGGCGTTAGCTTCCGCTGTGAAAATAGAGCTGTTATCCGGTAGTCTAGAAGATATTGTTCTGGATCCAATGACCTAGGCACAAGCTACTGCGCCACCGTCCTTCGACCCGTCTGTGGATAAGGATTTGTAATTGTTATATTTGTTTCTCAATAGATAACATTCTTGTTTATATTGTAAGTTATTTGTTTCTGATTTTTTAAATGATGTTAATGTTAGGTCAACGTATGGCCTAACCAATTGCCAAGGACGAGAAGAAAGATGACTGGAGGAAGCAATGTTTTCCAGCTCAATGCCGGGCGACGAAAGAAAGGGTTTAATTCTTGTCGTACAAATCCTCATAACGTGGATTGAACACACTGTTATAGGCAGAGTTAGATTCATTAGAGTATAATTTAGTAATGTATTGTAAGGACATTTTTATAGGACGTTGTGTAAGAGATTGTTCATCGGCCTCAACGCAAAGACTGTCAATAGGTGAAGTTCTGAGAGACCCAAGACAAAGTCTTAAACCTTGGTGGTGGACAGAATCAAGACGTTTAAGGTTGCTTTTGCAGGCTCCAACATGTACGACGGAGTCAGTTTTGAACGGACCAGTGATCGATATAGGTGTAAGAGGGTACTTTGGTCCCCTCCCCTCCCCTCCCCACTTTGAGTTGGAAACAACCTTCAACAAATCTAGTGCCTTCAGTCATTTAGCTTTAAGGGATTTAATATGGGGTGAGAAGGTTAAATGAGAATAAAAAAAATATACCCAAGAACTTGGCCTCCTTGACAGCATTTGAGTGCCATTTATCTATTGTTCAGGGTCTTTATGCGGCTTATATTTTCTACGAAAATGTACACAGTTAGCTTTGGATATAGAAAATTTAAAGCCGTTTTCAAGACACCATTTATCTATTTTATTTAAACACAACTGTAATTGCCGTTCAATAGTACGCATATTTTTTCCACGACAGGAAATATTAAAATCATCCAAAAAGTGATCCATCGATTGAATCATTTAAAACCTTGGATAAACTGTTGATCTTAACACTAAATAAAGTGACAGACATAACACTGCCCTGAGTGACACCCTGATCCTGATTACAATGATCAGACAGGGTTGAACCTACTCGAACTTGAAATTGCCTGTCTTTTAAAAACTCTGATATAAAAAGAGGCAAACGGCCTCTCAACCCAAAGTCATGTAAATCCTTCAAAATACCATGCTTCCAGGTCGTGTCGTAAGTTTTCTCGAGATCAACGAAAATCGACACAGCATGTTGTTTATTTTCTATAGCATTTTTAACGAAGGATTCTAAACGTACCAAATGATCAATAGTACTTCGAGTTTTCCCGAAACCACTCTGAACATTTATGATAAGGCTATTGGTTTCAAGATACCAAGTTAATCTATTATTCACCATAAGTCCCATGGTTTTACAGACACAGCTAGTTAGAGATATCGGTCTGTAATTCGACGGATCTGTATGATCCCTACCAGGTTTTGGTATTGGGACTACAATGGCATTACGCCATGAAGGAGGAAATTTTCCAGACGTCCATATTTTATCAAATATATCTAAAAGTGTGACTGGTCACGGCTCAGGTAAGTGTTTCAGTAACTGGTAATGTATATCATCATCACCCTTTGTAGTGTCATGAGCTTGCCCAAGAGCAGTATGTAGCTCATGCAACGAAAACACTTGATTATAATAAGTTCTTGTCTTTTCCTGTTGTCTCTGATATCTCTGAAACTCAGGGGCATAATTTGCTGATGAAGAATGTTTCGTCAATTCTATTTGCAATTTTACATTTTTCCGTAATTTAATTTATCACCATCTTGATTTATCACAGTTGATTTTGAGCATTTGCCTTTTATTGTCTGAATCATGTTCCACACTTCGGACACAGGTGTTAGTGAATTAATTTTGGAAATGCAGGTCCTCCAGGATTGCCGTTTATTTTGCTTAAAGGTACGACGTGCCTTCGCATTTAGTATTTTAAATTTATTTAAGTTATGGACAGTTGGGAGAAAATATTCCTTTGCCTCTTTCCTGCATTCCTAGCATTTTTGCCGTCTGCATTAAACCATGGCTTCCGTACATGTGGAGCTGTAGAGGACCTTGGTATACGCTTCTCAGCAATTATATTTAAGGCGTCAGAAACACTAATCCAAGAAATATTCGGGTCTTAGATGTGTATAAGGTTTGAAATAAGGACCAGTCTGCTTTGGAAAAATTCCATCGTGTGTGAGATGGAGAATCAGTTGGAGGAGTTTCTGATAGTATGACTGACCATTCAAATTCATTAAGTACAGTAAAGTCTGCCAGAGACAAATCTAGAGAATGGTAGGTGCCAGTTGCAGGATGTTGATAAGTACTCCAACCATCATTGTACCTTTAGTGTTAGCATGTGTACCATCCCTGAGTGTATTATGACCATTAAGATCACCCATTATAATGCAGGGTTTCGGAAGTTGATCATAGAGAGTTTTAAGATCAGACAAATGGAGTGTGAAAGAAGGCGGAATATACAGCGAGCATATTGTAAAGGCAATATGAAGAGTGTCTGTCTGTTTCAGATAAGTTTCCTGCAGACAGAAAGCTGATGGTGCCATCTAATAACTGTAACTCATAAACATTTGTCCTTAATCCTCTACAGGTCAACTGTACTATATTGTTGGAAGACATTATCTTTTAGGTGGGTTGATTGGGGATCTACCCCATACGTTTTTTTGACTGCGAGAAGCTGTGGGCCCTAGAATGAAAGTTTTCTGAGACGTCCATGTCCTCGAGAGATCCATATTTTTTATATAGTTGAATTCTATTTTCCGACCCTTTTGGGGCTCTGCCACTTTGCTTTTGGGGAGCATCGTACTAAGTTTAGTTTTGCTTTTAACCACATCAGATGATGACTGAGACTTTGAACGTGATTGAGAAGACGACGTATGATTAGATGATGGTTGTGACACGTCCTCTGACGTTCTAGGTCTTGATTCCCCAGTTTGAGATGATGTACCAGGATATAGATGCTGTGGAGAGTTGCCTTTTATCCAAGTCAAGTTTGTTTGGCAGCTTGTGTTTGATTTAGATACATTAGAGTTTACCTCGATTGGTGCTTTCATTACTGAAGCGTAGCTTTCTGTCAGCTCAGATCTCTGTACAAGTTTTTTGGCACCAGAAAAAAGTAATGTTCTGGGTAAATTTGATCTGGTTGATCTGCATTTGTTCTTTCCAAATTAGAGAACGAAGAATGATTACCTGAACAGTTGGTGCATTTCCAAAAAGTACTTGTACAATTTTCAGTTGTGTGTGTCTTCTCACCACACTGAGCACACACAACAGACAATGTACAAGTACTTACACCACGGCCATACTTCTGACATTTAAAGCATCTCAGCGGATTGGGAATGTAGGTGTCAACAGTGATATTACAATAACCTGCCTTCAGGAACTTGGGAGCAGCTAGGTATTTGTTACAACAGTTTCATTGTTTTTACGTGTTGAAAAGCGGTTTACATAGAGTACACCTTGGTCTTTCATATCAGTCACGATGTCAAGTTCTGTCATGTCCGAAAACAACCGATCACGGTCTCTGATGATACCTTTGGTTGTGTTTAACGTCTTGTGAACAGAAACAGTAACCGGAATGCCAACAAACGATTCTGTGCTCATCTAATTGCTGTCGTTTCCCGCGCTCAACCCGCACTGCGCCTGAACGTAACCGTTTAATGTTCTTAACTTCCCCGGCAATACCTTGAATACATTTGGCAACTGCGAACGGGTTCAATTGGTGTTTTGTCAACAGTTTCAATCCCAAGAAAGCGTGACCGAAAGTTATTTGATTTGGACGGTCGAAGGTCATCATCATCAACATCATTTTCAAGAGTACGTCAAGAGGGTTGAGCTTTCATCATCCGAGCTCCCCACCCACCACGGAGCATCACAAGGACAATGTTAAAAACAAGCGGATCTCCAGCTTGCAGCACCGATGATGATATACTTCAGCAGAAAAATTAAAAGATTAATAGTTCCACCAGGTTGGCCCATGAGCCACCACCTTCTGGGCTTACGACTCTAGGCAAAACATACATAACATGATGCATTTGAATTTATTCTCTCAAAATATGGCCAAGCATGAAAAATTAAATTAACAATATCGTGAGCAATTACACAGTTGCAGCTCAGGGATTGGCGTGACCAGCCGATTGATAGAACTGGGCCAGTTCTACCACCCGTCTAGGTGAAGTAAAGGCCGAAGTGGTGTGTTGAGCAAAAGGAGCAAAATGGTTCAGTCTCCTACTGCCGTCAACCACCAGACTACCGTCCTCTACTGACACGGGACGCAACCCACGGCAAACAGGTTGCCCAATTCGGTCGCTCCTTGCGACCAGCAATGGGGTGCTATGGAGCTAGTTGACCCGGGTCCACATGGAGGCTTGGCGAGCTCTTAATGTTACCCAGCACACACCACGAGGACGTGGCTCGCCATGGGTGCCTACAGATTTTAGTAATTTTGCAGTTGAGTCCCATAGCTATCGCGGCTTCCGTCTAAATCCATATTTCGGACAATATGTGTCAGAGAAAGTTCCAGAAATTCTCCAGTGCATATTTGATCTGTGGAGCAGTCAATGAGGACGGTCAGGGATGTTAGTGCAGTCGGCCAAGGTTACACTAGGTATTGACATTGTATGCGGTGTTTGATGTATTTGTGGGAGTTTGAGGATTGCATGCTGGAACCCCGAAAAAGCTAACGTCATTCAACCATAGATATCCACACTACAAACTGTTTCAGTCCCCTAATAAAGTATATTGTCCCGTTCTTTTTCTATATTTGTACTGTAAATATTTTTGAATATTCCAAACATTTCAGATTATATGTTAATTTGCGGTTAGGGTATCAGTAAGGTTAAACAAGGCGCATAGCTTAAAAGATTGAATCGGTGGCGTGTAACTAATTACGAAATTGAACAGACACGGAACACATAATCTGTCTATCCTCGTCGCTGGAAAACATTTTCAATGTGATGGTTCTACGTCAAAGGTCACCTGTGACCCGGGTTAGAATTGGTCTTGAGCCATCCATGGTGGTTGTATGAGGTGTACATCGATGCTCGTGATGTTGACCTCTGGGATATCTGGTCCAGACGCTATAACGCAGAGACCGTTTTATCTGAAATATTGCTGTATGAGGCAACCCAACAAATAATTAGTGATACGATAAATGTGATGTTAGTGACAACAGCTCGTTGTGACATGCAATAAGATTTAATTCGTAAAACGTATGTAAAGAGGTATTTCACTTCAGTAACTTCAATCGAAGTCAGCGTTACACCTATCGACCTTATGGCTCAATAAACTAAAGATTGGAAACAGCTGTGCATGCACTCTTTCTTTCTTTCCCATTTCCTGTATCTCTCGTAGAAGGTCCCAGGAGCAATAAGCTTGTGTTGTCACAGCCAGAGAGTAGAACGGTAACGTGCTGAGCAACTCCAGATTTACTCAAAAACCAGCAAGTCTTCGTCCAGTTCCATAAAGATGATCTGGAATGGCCTGTGAATCCTATGAAAGGGCTCAGTGCTTCGAATCTGATCAGTTGCTGCTTCTAACGTTACTTTATAGTTAATTGAAATGGCTGGTGGACAGAAAACCTTCTGCCTCAGTATTGACAGTTCCGCAATATTGATAATGACGAATTCTCTATCTCTATAGTCGTAGCAAAATTAGGTTTAGACCAGATATGCATCATTTAACCTAATTTCAGAACATGTTGTTGAGACATATGTTTTATAATCTTTCTAATGATGCAAATTCAAAATGCTCGTGAAACTGAAACCAAAATGGTATGTGCTTTTAGAAGAAATATTTTTTTATCGACCATCTTCAGCAAGTTGGTGCCCAGCAGATGCCAGGGAACAATGTCATAAGCACGTGTCGGTGAATCACTATCAGACATTGATGATACCATGTGCTCCGACAAACGTTGAGGATAAGGTCATCGTAGTACTTAAAAATGTAATGCGACCTTACATGTTTGGTCGTAAATGTTTACATGTACCAAACTTTGAATGGGAAGAATAAACATAAAGCATCATATGCAAAACAAAAGGCGCGTGGTTTGATCCCTGATCGAGTCAAGGCAAGAGATGTTAGAATATGGTAGTTTGTGTCTTGTTCGCTCGTCCAACCGAAGACAATGGTTCGATTCCCCACATGGGTACAATGTATGAAGACCATATGTGGTATCGTGACATTGCTGCAAAATAGCTAAAATAGTACTCTTACTCTGGCGCTCAGTGATATGGGGCAACACAATGGACTATTCCGTTTGGCCATCCAGTGACTTCATTATGTTCATCATAGTCCGTGACACACGCACTATTTATTCCAGACACGCTAATCAACGTTGCAGGCTGCATCGCTTAACAGCATTCGTTCATTCTTCATCCAGCATAAAATACTTATCCTGCCAACATAAGGTTTATTACAAGTGCTTAAACCTGCTACCATGTTCACTCCTATAACACAAAACTGATTTAGCATGCATACACAAGAGCTCACAATGTGTGCGGGTGGGGGACCAGTGGTTAATCCGAAACACAAACACAAACCCGTGTTCGATTCCTCATGATACAATACATGAAGCGTGTGTTACGCCGTATTGCGGACATACTGCTAAATCCGACACCTGTCCTCACGTCGTAGTTAAAACGTGGTGTCCCACGGGGCTCACTGATGACAATCGGAGAAACGAGTGTCTACATCTGGACACTTTATTATACAGAGGACGTTCCACGTTGTAGATAACAACGTCGGACAACAACTGAAAGCTCATTCCACTTGGGAACGCGAAGGCGGTTGTGATGACAGGAATTACGATTTGTAAGACGCAAATAACGTCTGTTGTCTTCGATCTTTCGATTGCTACCTTTACGTAACCTAGCTAAATCAATGGACTTTATAACAGCCTGAAAATAAAATACAAAATAGACAAATAAACAGCCAAATACAGGTAATATAGTAGGGTGCATCGACTGAATTCTACATTTGCACACAGGATGTAGGCTCGTTAAGACCAGTCCAGCTGTCAGCGATGGTATTTGAACCCTAATCAGAGTTTCGTCGGCTAATACGCGATCGACCGGTGACATATTTATACTTATTTGTGCTCCCAATAGCTAAATAACTCAGCAAGGATAATTGCCTCTTGGTAAATTATACTAACATGGTACATTCATTATTTATTTCAAAAGAGAAGACCACATGATCCCATTTGGTCGCTGCTAGATCTTGTCAATATCGGTAATTTCATCTCAGAATGGCAACGGTCTGGACAAAGGATAAGGACGTTTCTTCGTGAATGTTGCAAAAGTACGATTTACCTTTGACAGGTTATGGATCCAACAGTACTGTATATATTGTATATATATTGTATATATATTGTATATTGTATTCAGCAGATAAGAGTGCACACGAATATCATTCTAAGCTTCCCGAAGAGTTTTGTCCTCTTTCCATTCCCACCCATGAGAAGATTCGACATAATACATAACTTGAATTTAAAGGTTGATATTCCATATCTGACAGATATTAAGATATTCCGGAGAACTAGCACTTTCTATTAAGGTTCATGTTCGTGATCACAAAGGACCTGTTCTTATAAAATGTTTCTCTTTAAAATCAAGCACCAGACTTGCTTTGTTGTGGAAGTAAATCTCAATTAATATACTTTATATATACTTCTATATTCTGTATACTTTACAAAATTGGAAGTCACATGATCGGGTGGTTAGGTTCGTTGAATTGGCTGACACATGCATATGTCATCCCTTCCCAACTGCGCAGATCGATGTTCATGTTGTTGATCACTGGATTGCCTGGCCCAGACACGAACATTTACAGATCGCGTCTATATAGCTGGACTATTGCTGAGTGTAAAACTGAACTCACTCACTTTGGTATAATTTTGATTGTTTTGAGACCACGTGCGTAAATCGTACGCTGTATGCAACATACAAACATACATTGCATGAACGACTAAGACGAATGCTTATGGTAGAGAAGGAGATGTTTAATATCATTTTGGCTTACACCTAGTGCTAGCCATTATTTTCCAAGAGATATTTAAACAATTCGGACCTTTACTTTTTGTCTTATATTTTCAGCCGATTACTATGCCGGTTAATCGAGATGGCCGGTAACTTCTACCGTCGACGTTACATATTTCGTTCGAGTGAGGAAGTGAGTGTTTAGCTTTACACCGCCTTTATCAAAATCCCAGCAGTATCACTGCTGCGGACACCAGCAATAAGTTTCACACATTGTACCCATGTGGGGATCGAACTCGGATCTTCAGCGTGACGGGCAAACGCTTTAACCACTTGCCGAACCCAACGTTTTATTTCATCTGAAGTAATTCATATATTTTTAAATAAACTATATCTCACGACTTTTCAATGCCTAATTCTAATGGGTGTTTCTGTATCTTTGTATGCAGTATGATACTTTATGTCATCTCAATAACATCAATAGTTTAGATTTTGCTTTATAGTCTTTCCTATTTATTCTTGAGGTCATGTGGTGACTCACCTCTGATAACCTTCATCACCCGGCACAGCCCTATTCACTGACTTT
The DNA here is from genome assembly GCF_037392515.1 of Haliotis asinina. NCBI lineage: Eukaryota > Metazoa > Mollusca > Gastropoda > Lepetellida > Haliotidae > Haliotis > Haliotis asinina. The sequence continues at coordinate 3,911,240 of NC_090286.1, read as the reverse complement.
TCTGAATAGCGTGAATGCACACTCCTGCACCTTGGGAATAAGCTAATGCATAAATTTAACATTAATCCTCAATATTAGTATCTTTACTAGCAGATGCGTCTCTGAGGACTAATAATTCTTGCTTAAATACTCAACTGTGTAAGTGAGTCCAGATATGAGCAGAATCTTAGAGTTCTTGAGGTGATACTTGTAAAATACTTGCAGATGCGTCTCTGAGGAATAATAGTTCTTGCTTAAATACCCAACTGTTTAAGTGAGTCTAGGTCTGAACAGAATCTTAGAGTTCTTGAGGTGATACTTGTAAAACAGAGTTCTAAATGTTAAATTCATTATTTCTTACTCCAACGAATTAGAGCGTGACACTGCCATAACAGCGTAAGCAGATTTTGGGAATACACACTGGAATAACATTGATCTTCCACCTGATAAATAGGTAGACTTGATTGGAATGGTAACGTGACAGGGCATGAACATACACATACTCAAAATGCATAACATGAATTATTAAGCAGGTAAATTGTGTTAATCATAGGAAATATTCACTGATCGCCAACACCACTGTGCGATTCGGATTATCTGGTGTTCCCGAAAAGGTGAATCCTATCCCAGTAGTAGCATAAAAACATGTACAAGTGAGCTAATTGAAACACTCGCTGAATAAACACAACACTACATCAACCAACAACTGGGAATTGTGCATCGTTAATTTGGTGCTTAAACTTTTGAAATATCCTTCACGCGTCTACCTTAAAATCTTTTATGAAGCTTCATTGAATCAAAGAATGTGGTACCCTGAACAAACGAAAACAGAAACTGCTGTAATATTGTTCGCTTAAAATGAAGAGTTCGTTCCTCTTTAAATCATAATGCATCGAACTGGAGAACAGATGAAGTTTTACTAGTCTCTTGTATGTCTACTTCCGGTGGACAATTCAGTGAAAAGGAAACCTGACAGTTTAACTGTTATTGGAAGGTGATAGGGTATCAATATGCATATATGTGAGGCTTTATCTAACTTTTTGGCCACCAGCAGCCATCTTGTCGACGATGCTAGGTCTGCCTATACAATACACCCGAATCAACCTTCTTGTTGCTACAACCAAAAGGGTTAAACGTGTCTTAATAATAAACGGTCCACCAAAGGTTAAAGAGGTTAGCCGTGGTTAATCAGTATCTGTCATTCAGGCGCTAGGATAGAAACACATTATCAACAATGAATTTAGTAAATAAAGTTCGTGTGACGTCATTCGTCCTTGGCCTTGAATTCCGTCCCTGTCAGTTAGGAAAAATCCAAATAATCTTCCAATGACGACAGCTATATCGAAACTAAATGAGCGACGCCAGAAAATGTCCTCAAAGAACACAATGACGTCACACTGTTATAGTTTTACAGGAAGTAATATCATGTACAGTCACGTGGGCAACGTCGTCGTTTTGAGGCATTTAATTAATCTTATCTAGTTTGAACAGATGTGTTAGAGCCTCTCTCTCTCTCTCTCTGTGTGTGTGTGTGTGTGTGTTAGCGAATAGGAAGCTGAGTGACTCATTCATTGGCTCATTTTGGAGATTAATGTCTGTAATATTTCAATCTACTAGTATTCGACACCAAGGTGTGATTTTATGGTGTGTAAGGAACAAATTCCTGTGCTCTTTTCTATCAGATTCCATATATTTTAAAAGTTGCTTCTAAACACATCTTACAATCGCTCGTCAGATACGCTTTGAAACACCTCGTTGTAAGATGATTGGTATCTGAAATACTCGTGCAGTGATCTTTATTGCTTACAAACCGAATATGAAAACGACTATTCAACAACATACAAAATGCTTTAAGTTTACTAAGTTTTTTGAAAGAGTGTAATGAAATGATACCGGTCCATTATAGTGAAACAAAGTTGAGTTTTCGTGAAGTGGTTTTGTTTTAAAGTGTCTTGTAACGAATAAAGGGCGTCAAGTACAGATGAAGGCACAGGCTGCTCACAATGATAGCTACAGAGATTTTTTTGAAGGAAACATCACGGACAACAATAATACGCAATAATAACAACAAGGACACAATTTATGAACGATAATAATCCATAGATTGCAAAATGTAAACTTTGAACGTTTCTTAAATCAAATTCAATGTACCAAAAGAGTTATGCCATAAATTTGCAGCTGTATTGTAAAGTAATCTGCATCGCTGAAGGATTTTTTCTCACATTTGTGGTGTAATGCAATAGTCTTCAACTCAATTTCTGGGATGTTTTACCGAACATCCATCATTCTGCAAGAGCCATCTTGTGTGTCTATCATAGTGAACATCCTTGTCTTACTCACGGAGATTGGAACTCCTCAGTCTCGTCTATCAGCAAAAAGATGCTATTTGCTGGTGGAGTAAGATGTTAGTGTTTGGCTAAATTTCAATGTTAGGTTCAGCTAACGCTGGTTTTGTTCTCGTTAATCACTTCAAATATGCTCTGTCATCTCCTGCTGTCAGTCGCTACATAACAGCAAGTGCACATTACGCGTAATAACTTTCGTGGCGCGTCTATTTATCTGTCCTTTATCGTGTCTTACATACTTTCAGTGTGTGTAGGTCACGTGAGCACCTAACGCGACTATTACGTTAATAGACACACTTCACTTCAACGTGCCCTCTATCACAAACATTTTGACCTACACGACACTTTACATGCCCTTCTGACAAAAAGATATGTCTTCTACATTGTGTGACAGCAGGACTAGTCGTTTCACCCTCTGTCATGCTTTGCGTTTGTTGAAACACTGTAGGAGTAAAACAAATCTGTCTTCTTACTCCACGGCTTAATCTTAAGTCGAGTTGTGAACGTTTGTTTCATAAAAGTGGAGTACCATTATTTGAAATACTGGAACAGTTTTGCCTCTGTGCTTCAGAAATACTCGACCCCTCATAATACTCATATCACTTACGGTAAAATTATCATAACGGTTGTCATAATCTCTACCGTCGGCTTGTAGAGTTTAAGCTTAATATATGAGATAATCAATCGCTTCTTACTTACCTTATCTTACAGACCTTCAGCAACCCATGCTTGCCATAAAAGGCGACTATGCTTGACGCAAGAGGCGTGTTTGAAGACCTCCACCGTACAGCAAAACAATTCTGAATGCGGCGTAAAACTACACTCACTCGTCTCATCTCCGAGCAAAATCGTTTCCAGCAGTAAAACAAATGCATCGAAAACGTGTAGTGTTTGAAGGAAATTTGAAACACTAAACCAGCTGCAATTTTGTCAGAAAATGGGGCCCAGTACAAAACAGAGGTGGCCCATGAGGACAGGTGTGATAATTACTTTCTTTTCCAACAGGTGAATAAAAAAATCATACATTGTGGGCGTATTAGCATGTAGGCAGGAAAAGTCCCTGCTGTTCTACAAATTAGAAAACTCGGAGATCAAACAATCCATTTGTTATGTATGTGTGGTGTTTGACGAAACCCTCAGTAATATGTATTCCAGTTGTGTGTCGATGGCCTTCTTTTCGGTTTTATTGAGAAAAATGCTTGTAGAGTGTATTCAATCTATCTTTATTCGTACATAAGACCACAGGCCATAGTATACAAGAACATGGTACACAAAATATCACAGAAAGGAATAATATAGTCACATCACATCACATCACAATATGTCATAACTTATCAAATGAATCACATTATAATAACATCACATTACACATACCTTGTCTATCACATGATATTTTATCACATTAGTGATGTAGTGTAATCCATCGTCAACTCACGTTCTGGTGTGTTTCACCGAACATGGAAAGTTTAGATCCATCAATCAGCCAGAGCCATCGTGTGTGTCTGTCATAGTCTACATAGTGTCTGTCATAGTGTACATAGTGTCTGTCATAGTGTACATAGTGTCTGTCATAGTCTACATAGTGTCTGTTATAGTGTACATAGTGTCTGTCATAGTGCACATAGTGTCTGTCTTAGTCTGCATAGTGTCTGTCATAGTGCACATAGCGTCTGTTATAGTGTACATAGTGTATGTCATAGTGTACATAGTGTCTGTCATAGTGTACATAGTGTCTGTCATAGTGCACATAGTGTCTGTCTTAGTGTACATAGTGTCTGTTATAGTGTACATAGTGTCTGTTATAGTGAACATAGTGTCTGTCTTAGTGTACATAGTCTGTTATAGTGCACATAGTGTCTGTCATAGTGCACATAGTGTCTGTCATAGTGCACATAGTGTCTGTCTTAGTGTACATAGTGTCTGTCTTAGTGTATATAGTGTCTGTTATAGTGAACATAGTGTCTGTTATAGTGTACATAGTGTGTGTTATAGTGAACATAGTGTCTGTCTTAGTGTACATAGTGTCTGTTATAGTGAACATAGTGTCTGTTATAGTGTACATAGTGTCTGTTATAGAGAACATAATGTCTATCACAGTTTTACCCACAGAAATCAGCAACAAGCGTAAAACTACATTCACTCACATCTCATCTGCCAGCAGAAATACGTGTCCATTAATACTGTAAAAGAAATGCATCGAGAGCGTGTATTGTTTGAAGTAAATTATATAACACAAAACCAGCTGCTATTTTGTCAGAAGCTGAGGCCCAGTACAAAACAGTGCTGGCCAATGTGAACAGGTACAGGTGTAATACTTGCTCATATCATATCATATCATATCATATCGTATCGTATCAAAACACAACAATGGGCCCAATGTTCGTTAACTGGATACATATATCTTTTATTGAGCAAAGCAACTGGTACAGAATTGCTCCTCTTTGTCGTGACGTTATGTAACAGCATGGCTGTATGAACGACCGATATAACACGACTAAGATAAAGCATCTTGTAAATAAAGACTATGGGGAGCACGTATACGTCATCCAGTGACATATTTTCTTATGCGGTAGTATGTATCTGGCATCTACTTCAGCGCCTTGGGAAAGGTATGAAAACAACCAATAATGCCCACTTTGTTTGCTCAAACAGAATGGTTTACCATTCATGTATACCCACATAAACCATACCATCATACACAAACGTATTGTACATTTTCAACTCCTCCTTCTAAACAACTAGACATTTGCGATTTAACTCGACACATGCATCTTACTAAAATGCTGAGAATATTTCCCTGATATCTGAATAAAGATGGTTTGAACTAACTCATTTGTTTATTCTCACCTTACTTGTGACATGCAGAGATATGTCATGTGCGAAGAGTATTTTGAAATCACGTCAGGCATTCTCCCCTGAAGCCACAAAAACGTTTCTCTGCTAAAGAGTTCTTTGATTAAAATCGATACAATGATTTTAATCTAGCTACAAACCAAACTGACTTTATCCTATGTCTTCTCAAGCGTATGAAATATGAAGACCTGCACTTTCATTTTTATCAGAAGTCATACATGTTGTGTTTTCTTTTAGAAAAAAATACATTTCTGTTGCAATTTTTTCTCTTCAAACAAACTTCATCTTCAACCATACCCGTTTGATGACTAGGTTCAAATTACTTCAGCAGGTGTCAAGTGATAACTTCTTAGAAGTAATTTTAACTCCCACGAATACATCCAGGAAGTGAACATTACATTAATCATAACGTCAAATGAGGCACATGACGTAACGCTGACAGTGACATTTGATGTCTGTATTAGAGCAATATCGAAGGACACCACAAACGCGAATGATAATCTTTGCCTTGGGCGTGTAGAACTGCTACTCAGTAGTCTCCCAATTACCTAACTGATATTTCCATACCTCAAAGAAAACAACTTCTTTAATTAAAAACAAAGCGTAACGAAACCCGTGTCGCATTTAAACGATCACATATACCACACCAGCAACCCCAGCTGATTCATGATCAAGCATTTAAGTTTAACATTTCCTTTCTCTCCCAACAAGTAACACACACACACACACACACACACACACACACACACACACACACACACACACACACACACACACACACACACACACACACACACACACACACACACACACACACACACACACACACATACATACATACATACATACATATATCGTGACCACACATACAAAAATATACCGTGAGCGTAGTTGGTTGTATGTTGGCTAGTAACAGCTATCTACTATGACAAAAGAGAATGCCGCCTTATTATAGTGCAAAACATCTATTTGTTTTACTCCTTTGCTGTTCAACGCTCACTCAACAATACTTCATCCATGTGACGCAGACCAAATAATACACCAAACTTTACATATTTATTTTGGTTCCAGTATATATTGTCCCATTCCATCCATTAATCAAAGCGAGTCCCAAGATGACTGCCTTGGTTTTCACATGTTTGGACACACTGACCCTGTTTGGGATTTGCATGTTATTTTATCATCATAAGATACACACATGCGTTGTATGGCTGGCACTTCAAAGCGGATTCGTACACTGATACACACTTCGTAGCTAAAATTATCTATATGTAGCGCATGCTTGACAATGTCTTAAAATTTTACGTCAAAAGAAATCTTCATGCCCATGAAAACCAGTCAAATAGCTTGCTTGGAGACAGTTGGACGAATCATGAACGGCAAATTAATGTTATGTTCAGCTTAAATGTGATGTATGTGACTGTCGAACCGACGCACACATGAATACTTAGAGTTTCGATAGTTAAGAACGAATTGCCTCCTTTACGTGTCGTGTCAGTTTGACATTTTTAACCTGGCAGATTTGCAGTATGGAAGTGAGTGAACCAGAGTAAATTGTTTAGTCTATATAATAGTGGACTTATTTTAGGTAATTGGTTATCATATATATATATATGGTCAACCTCGGAAACCATGTATCATCATGGGTGATCAGAAACACCATTGAGAACGTATCCATTCTGACAAAATTAAAATCTTTGTGGAGGGAGGGAGTTAAAATTTAGTCGTCACCTCGGCAATATCTCAACCATATATATAGTTACCCCAAATGATGGGCAGGCATAATAAACATAAACAGGTAAATAACCAGTCATCGGTGGACTGTATAATAACTAGAGTATCACAGATATGGACATAAAACTAGCATGGAAAACTGAAACATTTTAATTAAAGAAGACAAAACAATATGAAACACAGGCTATAGTTCGCCAACAACTGGTAGATCACCGTAGTAGGAACCATGAGGACCTACAGTACTTTTGCTACGTGCATGGTCCCTAGCTGGATTTACACCATCCCTTCTGCTGTCAGCAATTTAGACACATCTAGCCATGCATCAATAAAACAGATATGCTACGATTAAAAAAAGAGGAAAGTTAAAATTGACTTTCAGTGTTTGGGGATTTACGTATCCTCTATAAATTTACAATACTTCAACACCCTCTGATGGTACAGCTACCAGCAATCTAAGTTACTAACCTACCAAACATCAATATAAATCTCTCTATAATAAATAAATAATCAGAATTCTTCATAGAAATCAATTCCTTTAAGCAACCTACATAGGACTAACAGTGGAAAAAGATCCTTGAGTGTTTTTACAGTGAAACATTTATCCCTTATGATGGAGAATTCAACACAGAAAAGCTTTGAGTAAGATATTTCAGAGAAAAACCTCTGTAAGTTTACCGGAAAAGTAAACACTTGCAGCTGTTGGAACATATTTTGCCCTCGATCTGGCACTCCACAAGTCAGTCTTAGGAAGCTGTGTGGCTGGGCCATGATCAACTGTGTGGGAGTGATCTCTTCCCTTCCGTTCTTAAAACTTTCAAACCTGGTGAAGATTCTACTTTGTCAGGACGCAACGCAACCAAAGTTGCTTGGTCAATATATACTAACGGCAAAAGAAACGATACCTAAATTTAATTTGACTATTTGGACTCCATTCTTTGATTTATACTGTGACTCAAAGGACTTGTTAATGTTGCTACTCCCATGTGTTAATGTTGCTACTCCCATGTGTTAATGTTGCTACTCCCATGTGTTAATGTTGCTACTCCCATGTGTTAATGTTGCTACTCCCATGTGTTAATGTTGCTACTCCCATGTGTTAATGTTGCTACTCCCATGTGTTAATGTTGCTACTCCCATGTGTTAATGTTGCTACTCCCATGTGTTAATGTTGCTACTCCCATGTGTTAATGTTGCTACTCCCATGTGTTAATGTTGCTACTCCCATGTGTTAATGTTGCTACTCCCATGTGTTAATGTTGCTACTCCCATGTGTTAATGTTGCTACTCCCATGTGTTAATGTTGCTACTCCCATGTGTTAATGTTGCTACTCCCATGTGTTAATGTTGCTACTCCCATGTGTTAATGTTGCTACTCCCATGAAATGAGTTGCCCATAATCTGTTATTAAGATTCACTGTCCTTTTTCACAGTGGTTGTTTGGCATTTTTGTGACATCAGTGGTGTCGATTTGGTATCGTATCTTTTGCCCGTTAGTTTATAACCCTCTATGTATTAAACACTTGAACATGACCTTTTCATCACCAGTGAAAGAGATATCATACAGCCGTTCTTGTATATACATGAGAACATTGCTGACAAAACAATTCCACGTTCCGCTGCAATTCCACATATTCGTAAAACCATGGTTTAATAATGAAAGTAAACAGACCAGAGTGTTTAGAAAGAAAGCCGAAACGTAATCATCCTTCAGTGCATAATTTGAATAAACTTAAAAATCTGAAATATCAAGACGCACACCGAAACCGAATAAGCGTCGTTCTTGGAGAAGTGTTTCCAAAATAAATTCACGCACTCCCGTTTCAAAGGTGTGGAACATGGTACCAAGAATACAGAACAAAGGTTCAAAATATACCGGTCATCACTGAAGGGCGGTGATAACTGTCAGAGGTGGCATCGCCAACAAATTTAGTGACACCCTCGCCAAGCATTCGTCTTCTTCCATTGATGTCTCTGGATTTCAGAAACACTAGAAACAACAGTCAGTTAGCAACTTTTGTGACGCAGGCTGAGTAAACATGACTATTTTAACGCTAAATCGGTCATTATATTTTCGTCATATAAAACTTGTCATGAAATACCAAGAAATACTTAATCAAGACCCTTCGCTTTCTTCTCTAAAGATGCCTGCTTTGGTGGTGCTATTTTATATTAGGAGCCAGTGAACCGAACCAACACTGGAAAACAACCCTGTACCCATATCTGCATATCGCCTGAGCTTTAGGAAGCACTTTTGCAGTCTTAAGTAAAACAGGGAAAAATGTTTCCAGGTAAAATGACACAATAATCCTTGCTCACATTTGCTTGAAAACATATGAACACATCCATATATGGGTTAACTAGTTTTATTAGTTACTATTCTCCCAAAGTATTAACTCTACGGCATGCAGCTGACATCAAACTGGGACCTGTGTTAAATACCAACCCACTGATAGTGTGTGGCATGGTATATCCAGAGACTGCTGGTTGGTTCATGCGTCTAATGATGGGATTTGTAGGCTTCAGCAGAGGCATTTTGAGTAAGCTGTGATTACACAGCACACAAGCAGGTGTGACCACAGATGTCAAGAGACGGAAAATGTATAGCCGAAACTACGGAACCCATTACCGGAGTGTTTCCTAAGTGTCACGAGAAGTTCAGTTTGGTCTCAGGCATGGAGATCTACCTTGAGTTGCTAGCGATCTATCGCCCGATTTTATATTGTATTATCTGCACCATGTGTCTATTTTTAACTTTACTTGCCAGTTTTATTTGCTATGTGATAATCTACTATTTTTCTCTCCTTCGTCGACAGTGTCATTTGTAATGTAACTGCTTCGATTGATAATTTGTAACGTTTTACGTCACAATATGGCTGAAATATTGCCAATGTGACTTTAAACATTAAGTCACCGTGGAGTAGTTTTGATCCCGGGTCTTTCTATAAAGGTGGACGTACCATGAACAACGGTAGCATCTGTCAGAAACACATGGTCAAAGTCACGGAACATACGGTACATGTCTACATGGAGAAACACACTGGTTATCATTTTATTCATATCCACCATAAACCATTTAAATATGAACTTTCTCGTCAAACAACCTTTGAGCAACGCTCTTGGAAATCTTCACGGAAAGAGAAAACTGCAGCTCGCCGCCTTGTGCAGACTCATCAACCGTATAGTTTCACCACAGAAAAAGGTTCCAAGCGCTGGCATATGGCTCCTTCTATCGAGAGAAGTGACTGCTGGAATGTTTATTAGGTTTTCACTTGGAATCCATAGTCGACGATTTTCATAAATAAATCTTCACTGGCGTTTTAAATTGCTTGTTTCTCTAAAATACATATTATCTTTAATGATTTGTTCGTGCGAGCAGCATATTCTTTCAGTGTTGCAGTTTCAAGAATGGGAAGGATGAACTTTTCAGTTAAACATTGTCTTTCAATGTTCTCCTGGAATATACCTCATAGCTCATGTAAGAACGTCTTTTACGTAACAATACATTTCTGGGAACGTCATAACATCTGGTATTTTCTACGAACTACTGTCAAGGAATGGAACGTCCACCAAAGGATCGGGACATTCAGGTCACCGGTGTGTGAACTCACACTGACAGTCAAGCCACGGTGGTCACCACACTCTTTCTCCAACGTTGTAATGCTGACCCAATTGGATGATATTGCCTGGCGTTATCGTCGTTTCTAAGAGACAGGGTACAATTCGTGTTCGCCTTCATGGTGTTGTTTCTTAGTCAATGGTCTCATTTATTAGATTGTGAAACAACACACTTGTCAACATGGTGGTCGTTGTAAGTTAAATGGTATTAGTTTGTCAGAGGTTGCATAGTTTGCAGTATAGCATCAACATGAAATGTTCCCGGGAATACCAACCTGGAGGTTGGGTCACAAAAGTCGCTTGCCAAACGACTCTCTAGTAAGATGGTGGCTATCCATTTCTTTTAGGCTAGGACACTATGCAAATATACAAAATGCTATGACTTTAAGGTATTATTGAATTCATGAATGTAGCTACTATGCAGAACCATTAATTTGAGATTTTCGTTTTGGGGGCTAAATACCCAAATTCTTTTATTCAAACACGACCCAAGCCATTTCCTTTAACAAATAACTGTACATTACGATGATATCCATTCAACATTGAATTTACCTCTGTATCGTTGACACCTTACTGTGGTGCACCATTTTGGAGGGGCGTTTTGAAGCAATTGTTATTATTATTATGACAAAGTTAAGTTAAAGCGCTGAAATTTCACACCCTGTGATCAATTTTTCGAAAAACAGTTTCACCCTTCTATTTAAACTACGTGTTCGCTATCTGTCTGTTCGTAATAGTGTGTTCATGATTGGTGTTCGTATGCTCCTGTTTATTTCTGTTCTGTCCTTGTTTAAGACAGAGCTTACTCTTCGTAAAGATTTCTCAGGTAAATGTCAGACGGTCACCCACATTTTCTTAGAGTTAATTCAACACGTCTAAGACAATATGATCGTGACTACAATGAAGTAACTGAGCCTTTATGGAACTGATACAGTGGAGGTCATGGCTATCTGTGGAATACTGACTGAAGATATAATCTGTGTCGATCCCAGTATCTGAAAACACTTTCACATATACACGATGACTCCACTGAGTTTAATACCGACATACTTGAGGGAGGAAAGAAGTTATCTGAAAGAATCTATATGGTGTGACACAAACACTGTAGAATCCTACTTACTTCACGTTTAAGCAGCGGAACAGGAGCACGAGTATCAATATATGTGTATTTACAGATGCAAGTGCCCATTTTGAAACGCATATCGTTCCCTAACTGTCTTAAGATTGCTTATTGTTGTACAGACTGTTGAGACTAAATCCAAACGGAAACCGACAGCTGTACATTATGGCATTTGCCACCGCTATGCTGTCACTTCAAATACACACTTTGGTCTTGCCAACATTAGGAGAATCAGACGTGTTCTGTTGTGTAAGAGTGTTCTAATTGTGTTACTTGGTTTCTGCTAAAGTTCAATAGAGGTCAGTGTTTTCAGTTGAGGTCAGGTAATATATGTCAGCTGGAGTTAAAGATTTGCCTAGGAGCTTATGCGGTATGAGGAACGCTTCAGAGTAGTCTTAAAAAGTAAGTTATTGGAATCGTTATGCTCCTGATAACATTTAAGTGTTCAATTAAGGTGATAACTAGATTATGATAATATGTCGTACATATACTAAAGGTTTCACAGTTATTGTCTACATTGTAGACTGAATTGCGGTATGCTGTTTTGCGTTTTTTAGCAGTTCAGTTGTGTTATAGCCTGTTAGGATGGGGTCGGTGTGTCATAAGTGTAGCATTAATTTCAGCTATATGACGGGGTCTGTAAATAATCCTGATTGCGGTAAGGGTGAGTTCGTCAAAGGATCTGGGAAAGGGTGGTGCGATCACAAAAACGCATATGGCTTCAAACAAAATTTCACAACATCTTTTCTAGATGTGTTCGAAATTGGAACTTTAAGAAATCGCTTAAACAATTCCAGGCAGTTGTTGTTATCATTTGTGGAAAGTAAGCATCCATCATTTAGATGCACAACGTCAGATGTCTAACACCAACTGCAAATTTGAATTATGGGGTAATAAAATGTCACTGGTAGAGCATGTTCTATAACGCTGAGAGCTATTTCCTAAGAGTATCAGTTATTTTTAACTTTTTATAAAACCTGCATAACTTGAATCATTAAGCACGTACAAAACCCTTCTACATTCCTTCTGACGGGAACCCCAGGGCTGATGGTATATTAGTTTCTACGGTCAAGTATATTTTGTCTTACAGGAAACTGTAAGGGCTTTCAAACGATGTACCATTGCTGAAACCATTCCAATGCCATTTAAAAATTTATCAAGGAAGTTTGTCTTGATTTACAGGTTAAAATTACTTATCATTCTCTTCCATTGTTGTCGAAAGAAATCTTAACACCATTAACCCTTTTAACACCATTGCAAAAAAGTAAACAAGAACAGTATGTTCAGGAAAACAAAGATAAAAATGTATGTAACTGTTTCCGTGCTTCTTGTTTGGGGTCAATGAGAAAACCTCGGGTTTCTATCGAAACCAAATCCACAGGATAAATGATCCATGGAAAGTAATACGGAGAGATCGCTGAAGATCAGTCATACCCCATTTGTTCGCTAAGAGGTAATTAAAGTGTCTTGGTGTTGTTTTATAGTACGGTAACACATACGTGTTGTCGCACAAGTTGTCATGAGGCAGGATTGAGTTAATGATGACATAAAAGACCTCTCATTGTAATAATGTTCGTAATTCCGTAATTTTGAGTTATTTCCCTTCCATCGTTTTGCATTCGCAAAACATCAGTAATTTCCGGCATCACGCGTGATTCAACGTTATTCGAGATAGAGAAGTAAAAAGAATAAAAGAGCGCTTAGCCAATCAGAAAACAACATTTATGTTTGAGTTAAGATAATACCCTTTGTACAATCACCTCACGGCTTCTCAACAACATTTTTATCGTATGCATAACAACTTCTTTATTGCGTGATTGCGACGTTTCGGTACAGATTCTTGTACCGTTGTACCGTTGTCATTCCTGCGTGACAACGGAACAAGAATCTGTACCGAAACGTTGCAATCACGCAATAAAGAAGTTGTTATCCATACAATTTGTCCTATTTGTACACCTCAACTCCTAAAATGCCACTCAAACAAATATTTTTATCACCTGTGTAAATACATATGTACATCATTCCCTACTGGCAGCTCATCGACACCCTTAATCCCTTATGTATACAACGATATACATGTTCTATTGGCTTCCAGTCAATCTAGTTAATCCTGTATACCATCTCTTCTATGGTATAAACACCCAAAATCACTGCCCATGTATCACTTGCTTGAAAACGACACTAGCATCTATGTCGAAATGACCCCTACAGAATAATAAAATAGTCACTCTGGATAATGTGGTTAATCCATGAGTCAGCGGTTCTGTGGAACAGATTTGTCAGTCAAACCATTGGGTACATTTCGTTCAGTTTTTGGAAGAGTCATTTACCATACTGACCAGTACGTGACATTATCTGACGTGTCAACCATATCGATGCTTCGTAAACAGCACTCGATTTTGGTAGCCTTGACCTTATCTTCAAGGTCACCACGTGATATCTCATGGACTGTTGTGCCCAATGTTATCATATTTGGTGACGGCCTACATTTGGGGGTTACACAGACATCAAGTGACTTGGGCGACCTTAACCTTTTCGAGGTGACAACGACATTTTGACCACTTTTCAAACTTATGTAAATGCGATATCTCATTGCACCCAATATCTTCAATTTTGTCGGCAGCCTACAATATGTGACTATGCAGACAGCAGGCATTTCTGGTATCTTGTGTGTGACCAAAAGCTTTAAAGTAGTGAATATGTTATGAATAATTCTTTCTTCTTCATTTACCACTACTATGGCAATGAATAAATAATACATTGCCGTAATAGTGGCAAACACTTGTGACAATGTTAATACGTGTCTCAATTGTTACTTCTTGCAAAGAGGAATGTGCCAATGTTGCTTTTTTTTACTTCTTCGATCTGTGAAAATTCTGTCTTTGTTCTGAAATGAAGATAACTCGCTCTACAAACTGCTATATAGGTTAAAATATATAGGTGATGAGTTAAAGAATCGCTACACAGATATGCTGACATAGTGATTGATGAACACATAGGTAGCGAATCCCCAGTATGTGACAGGAATTCACATGACCCATTATAATGATAAGGCACATAACCCTATATCCCCCCTTCCCCTCGGTCTTGTACATCCCAGACAAGACGCTGCCTTCTTGTGGGGCATGGACTAGAAAGAACAACGCAAGCCAACATTGCGATTGTTCTCATCAATCAGTCAAGTGAAGGGCGATGTTCATAAGAAAGTAACTGCACATTTTGTCCATTGGCTATCCATCATTTGTGCTGTACATTGACAAACTAGAGTATTTTCGAGCTGTGCCACATCCAGTGAGATTGTTTTACATTGTAGTGTTATAGTGTCTACTTCAGGACAGTCATGTTCAAATATTTCAACAGACCAAAAACTATGTGGCCAGGCTATATATTTAGTTATTATTACTCAATCTGCAATCTTGATCTTTATCACTACCGCAGAGTACATTGTTTTGTCAGCTACCTTGTTCCTTTTTGTCACTTCCATTAATTACTGTATATGACATTTATGGCCTTTATTGGGCCATCCCCCTTGGCTGTGTCTGTCATCAAATCAGCTGTAGGAGGAAGTGCTATTAGTTTCTCTATCTGTCCATTGTTGAATCTTTGTCTGTCTATTGTTGTTAAAAACTATATATATGTATGCTCACATCTATACTGTAGATGAGAGGTGAGATGTGAGTGTGGAGAGAGTGTCACCTTATCCATCCGTTGACAGTAGTATTTGTTTTCATTAACTGTCCATGTGGTATGCTCAATTTATATCTGGTCTCATCCAAATGTCAATTTTCACCCGTTGGAGTTGATGCTAGTCAAAGATGCTTATCATATCTCGCACAAAAACGAGCGTACTGGCTGAGGGTCGTCATGGACGGGGGACATCATCTAAGCTCTCCCTTCCTCGCTGAAACTCTTTCACCCAACGTTTGATGGTTGCAACAGAAGGGGAAGACTCCTTGTGAACAGCAGTGAGTCGCTCTTTAACCTGCTTGGTCGTGTTGTTCTCCAGGAAAAAAACGTTATTACTGCTCTATATTCAACCTTGTCCATTTTCCACATTCACTAGGGGTATATCACTTCTACAAGACACTGCCATTGAAGAAATGCATCCAGCTATGTGATACTACCGGGAATATGTAGCTAAGACACTAATACACGTTAGGTGCCCTACCCATTACTATTTGTCAGGTATAAATATGCAAGGTTCAAAACTTTTCGATATCCCCTCGTAGTTAACGATTCTGTTTCTACATATTTCTCAAAAACGTCCGTCAGTCGTATGCAGACCACTATCTCTTTCTGCTTTCGTTGTTGTATTGTTATTGGCAAACCTACCGAATATTTATTTTACCATCAAAGCATGACTTCTTTTGACGTAATATAAGGGTGTGTGGCAGAGTCGCAGTGTAACAATCTTCCAAGTGTGCTACATTATACGTATTAGGGACAGTG
The DNA here is from genome assembly GCF_037392515.1 of Haliotis asinina. Classification (NCBI taxonomy): domain Eukaryota; kingdom Metazoa; phylum Mollusca; class Gastropoda; order Lepetellida; family Haliotidae; genus Haliotis; species Haliotis asinina. The sequence continues at coordinate 3,895,145 of NC_090286.1, read as the reverse complement.
ATATGCTGTATTTAGACTGGGTCCTGGAATGTACTCTAACCAAATGTGCCCGACCAGTGAAGCAAGGTACACTGTGTGAGTTACAATTTATCATCACATTAGCAATGTCTGAGCCATATCGTGACGAGAACATTTAATTGTTAATTTATTAGTTTGTATTGCCATCCTTGTTGTGATTTTGTAAACTTCATGATAGAATACAGTTGTTATCCCCCGCAACAACAAAGTTAGAAACAAGTTCCATCCGTCCGTGCCGTCCGCATACTTTCACCAGATCCAAGTAAACTGGAGTCATTGATTAATATTGCTGTCGCACTTAAACTGTAGCCTCAGGAGTTGGGATGTGTATTTTACAAAATATGTTTCCTGTTGAATATCAACCCAGAGGCGTCGCAAACAAAGTTAAATGGCCCGCCTTTATTTGACTATCCACAGATGTTCACATGGGCTGATGTTATTGCCGCCAGACAGGGTACGATAGAGAATCCTGAAAACCCTTTTGAAATAGCATTTGTAAATATGCTACAATGTTGTTCTCTCAAGAGAAAATACAGAATCTCATAAACATCATTTTTAGGCTAGATTACCATTTAACATTGTCTACAGTATATGCGTAATCTACGATACTGTTGCATTAACAACAATATCTAGAACATGCAAATACCTTGTTAAAATTCGTAAAATGATGTGAAAGAGCATGATTTCAGTTTTCTACGTTACCTCTTTGGGATGTAGTTTTTTTCCAAAGTTAAATGCAGTATCCCACCAACTGTCATTGATTTTGATTTGTACTTCATAAAAGGGAAGATCAACATTACTGTAATTACTTTTCTCAATTTGTGTGATTCGATTTCCCACAAAAATCAGACACATTACAAAGCAAAAAGATGCCTGCATTGTCACAAGACTGTAACGGACCAAGGGAGTGTTCCCTATTCTTGATTTTGCACAACATGTTCCATGAGTTGTTGCCAGTTAAAACCCATTGACACTTCACAGACCGTCAAGACTTTATTTTTGAAAGATATATTTGGCTATTGGCTCCACTTACAGAAAATCTCCTAAACTATTGGCGATAGCTTCTATATGTGCCATTTTGGGAGTTAGACTTAAATATGATTTTTTTGCAGTTTCCAAGGTAACACGACTTAGGCTGTGACTTTGGGGATGTTATCTTGCCCGGAACAGATCTCCTAAACTATACATGAAATCTTCATCAAACTTGGTACATATATCAAGCACGATCCTTAAATGTGCTTTTTGGGGAACAGACCCAGACATGAATTGTATTTTTTGCAGTTTCCATGCAAATATTATATAAGGTGTGGCTTTGATGATGCTATCTTGTCCGGAGCAGACCTCATAGATTTTAGCTTCATAAAGTTTGGTACACATATTTGCCATGTTCACCATGATTCCTAGATGTGCCTTTTAGGGTTTACACCAGTGTGTGAATTTTATTTTTTGTCGTATCCATGAGAACAAGTTTGACTTTGACTGAACTGAATAATTATTTTTTTGCGTTTACATGGCAACAAGTTCGACCTCAACTGAACTTGGTGGCAGTGTTTTTTCCGGAGCAGAACTGTACAATATTACATGGCTAATACCTCGCCAGCTTTAGTTCATACGAATTGGAGACTTGACTCGAAATAAAGCTTTACTTTCGAAGACTTCAAATCATATTGCAAATACTCAGTGCGATAAAACGTGAATTCAGTATTAGTCACAGAAAACGTCCCCAAATGCGTTATTATAAAGAATTATTGAAGGTTTTGAAAACTAAGTCCCTAATCTATCTGGATAAAGATGATACGATTAGCCTCAGTACGGATGGACGTTCACCGACGTAAGCTGACATTCATGATGTGTCCGGCTAAAACGATTTGAACCACGCTGGTGCCAATTGCATTACGAGGGTACAGACAACTTTGACGCCGACTATCATAATCAAATTACCTCAATAATATGTTGACCTACATATCACTGCTCGAGGAAATACTAAAGAAACAATGCCAGTGCCCTATTTAATAATGATCCTGGATTTCTCTTTTTTCGTGTGTTTCTTGTTTGGCATATATCTCATTTCTTTTCGTTTGCAAAATGGATTAACTTTAGTGTTGATTTTTTTCAAGTCATAAGTTAGAAACAGGGAAACAAAACATTCAAAGTTAGAGTCTTCGTAAGGTTTAAGCACACAAAAGCAAATTACTTATCATTTGATTTGTTTAAAAAAATAGGTATCGTTTTTCTAAATGTGTCCATGTCAACTTTGATCAAGAATCTTGAAGGAGCCAAGGGTGCATCTGTGTAATTAGGCAAGATCCGCGACAACTACTTGATAACACGTGTTTACAGATCATGACAGTGATACTAGGATTGCATCTGCTCATTTGGAGACAAAGTTGTGATCGCTCGGATGTCAAACTGAAGCTTATCCGGAGTATTTACGTTATAAATGTCATTGAACTGTGTTTTGAATAGTAGGGTAAAGTAGGGCAATATGTAGCCAGCAATGATTAAAAACTTCGTAGAAAGGCATTTTATAAAAAATACCCTGCAGGTCATACATGCATATCCTGACAGACCCTGTAGTCGGCAGCTTCGTATTCTTTATATTAATTTGAAATTGGTGAATAAATATGCACTTTCACATTTGTTGATGTGAATCAAGTCTCTTTCACATAACGAACAATATGCTCAAATAACAACGGAACAACAAGCGCAGTGTAATGTTCATAATCATGGGAGCAGTGTAGCTGTACATGAGTCACACGATGGACTTAAAATCATGATTAGTTCTTGCCATAATATAGTGAGTGAGTGAGTCATAATTTATCGTCACAGCAATATTTCAGTCATATCGTGATGAGAACTTATCGTGTTATATCAAGATCGCATGTGGTAATCAGATCTGGAGGAGTCATGAGACTAATGACCTGAGACTAGTATTCGGTATTTGTGGAAAGACAATAATCAAAAGATCAGAATAAGCGATAAGAGGTATTAGAAAGCTCTCTTCAACTATTAACATGAAAGCCTAAAATAACATTTTTCGCAAAGGAATTTTTGAAATGTGTTTGTTTTCTTTGCACACATTCAACAGTATCCACAAAGTGTCAAACGTTGACTATTTTCTCTTCTCAAAAACAAAGGATGTAACTCCACTGAAAGATCGGTTAAAGTGGATCTCACAGACTGAGCTGATGATCATATAACTCATATCGTAAAATATTCTTTGAAGTTTGGCTGCTTCGTGATAATGGTAGTGTCGTCAGGTTTCCGTGTATGGAAGCAGAAATGCTACAAAAGCAGTTGAAGTAGTACACAGGCGGCTAATGGTTCAAGCCATGAAAGGACCAGGGATGGCATTCTAAGACTGATGAACTGAACGGAAAGATGAAATGTTTGATAAGTGCCAGTAAGACCCGTTCACCTTGAAATAAAAAGTGAAGCAACGTTGGTCTCCTATTCAAATGTTCTCACGATAACATTCTATTCAAATGACCACTGGAGCATTTGTTCTCTATGATCACTCCAAAATGTAACATCTGAGGCACGGAGAGGCTCCACAACTAAGGTTGAAGCGAAGCAGCTTTGAAATACTGACCTATTTTATATCGGTCTTGTACACTTCGAGAAAATCCCGTTCATCTGGATCGTACGTTCAGCTTAGCCGTAATGGTAGTTACAAGCTCCGACGAGTTCTAAGTTTATGTCTGATGGCATATGACTGGAAATTTAGTAAATGCAGAAACTGTGTTTGTTGTAATAGTCAGTGGCAACAAAATTGTTCACCTACTAACTAAATTATGATATAAGTTTTCCACATATTGTCACAGAAAGATTTTCAAGAGCCTGAGTGTGACAAGATGACAAACAATACGAGTCCGCTCGTAAACAGGACAAGATCCTTCACTTCTTCAAAGTCGTATTATGTACTTTGAGCATTTGTCCACCTGTGTTGACAATACAGGCTCCATCAACGCCCACCGAACTTCCCACACTGTCAAGGACTCCATTTGGTCCCTGATCCGATGATGGGTGCCGTTGATCTCGTTATCAGTTTTTTAAGCCAAAGTTTTCCTCTCAGGCTACTAACGCTATTTTTCTTTAAATAAGTAGCAGCCCAAATTAATTAGCTGACGGAAGTACAGACTTTACATGAAGACAGTACCGCGAAAAGCAGCAGTTTATGATAGAAGGATTAGGATACTGACCTGACATCAGACTATCTTTGTTGCAGCTAACAGGTCATCTAAATCTGAGATGTTTTCTAGACAGGACAAGGCAGATTCTTGTGTGTATAATTACAACTGCTCATTGTATGTTTTAGGTTGGTTCATCAAACGCCGCCCCACTAAAGGGGGGTTAGAGTTTAGTGCACCCTAGTGGTTACGGATAGCAATAAAGAAAGGAGGTGTGTTAGTTGTGCTCTGCCTCATTGTGTTTCACTGTAAAAGGATGTGGATAGCTGTTGAAGATCCAGGTGTCTCTAGAAACTCTGAAACAAACACAGACATTACCTGTTATCATAGATTGTATAGTGCAATATTACAAAACGTATGCTTGATCAGATTTACGTGATGGTAATCTCAAGACCTATTGGTGTCATTTCTGACCCTCTTGGATACTAATACATTTTTTTGTTATTTTAGGTTTGAACGTCCAAGAGAATCTATTTAGTCGGATAATCGAGACTTTATTCCCTGTTGCTGACCTTTAGTTTTACACTACAAGGATGGATGATATGCCGTCAGAGATCTGATGGGAAATCTCTTGTACCTGACAGACGTATTATTTTATCTCGTTAATACTGGATCTTAGGAAATTGAAGGATCGCTGATTCTTAGACGGTAAATGTCACGGTCGTAATATTAAACACATATAAGCTATAGAGAACTGTTTTATGGATTAGTACGTAGTAAGAAAAACGATGTCTTAATTTAGGAACAGAGAAAACAATTGCTCAGAGGTTGGTTGATGAGGGTGACGCTTCATGAAGGTTAAACGATGGGCATGTTGAGAATATTTCCGACTTTAACAACTACTGATTTATGAATACCTAGTTTGACTTGTAGCGTTATGTGCCCTTGCTTTTTTCTGGTGACCCATGTCTGTGTGATGGTTGCCGCATGTAGGGTGAGGGCGCATGTAGGGTGAGGGAGTGAGTAAGTTATTAATATTAATTAATGGTACATTACCATATTAATTAATGGTACATTGTAAAAACCTGTCAACGAAGGACAGTAAAGCTAACTAGAATATCACAAATAAGAATGTAAAAATAGTAATTAGATCTAAAACAGCTTATCTATAAAAGGACAATACAATATGGAAAGGGGCTATAGACTGCCAACAACTGAAGGTAGATCACCCCACTAGGGACCATGGGGACCACGGTACATTAGCTTCCTGCATGGTCTCCAGCTGGATTTACACCATCGTTTCTGCCGCATGTAGGGCACGGTGCATCTACTTTTCAATGTGTCAAGGTCAATTATCAAGCATCGACTGAAATTGTGTTTTGAAATTTTAGTGGCTGACCACATTCGTAAAGAACAATAGATAACAACGACCATAGTCTTCGTCTGAGTGCACATTTTCGCAACTTTAAGAAGTATACAAGATTTTATATGGTATGCTTTTATTTATCTAATACATTATGCCAAAAGCGGATAACAGTAAGGTGAAAAAATAGTCACTGAGCACGCGTGTGTGTGTCCATTGTTTCAACTGAATATACCACATTTATGAACTATAGAAGGAACATTCGATCGGGTTAGAAATGATTGCTTGTAGTTCTTTATTGTGAAATAAGGTCACAAGTGATTTCAAGTCATGTGTTTGACACAACTCTACAATTTGGCCAAAATATTAATATCTTAATTCAAGTTACAAGCTATCTAGGAAGCTGCCCCTTGAAGCCATCTTTAAGAACATTTCAGTGACTGTGGTTATAGTTTAGTGGCTGTTAATCAATTAATGTACATATAGAAGCATCGGACAGCAATGTGTAAAAGCTGACCCAGAACTCAAAACACAACAGATTGTAACCATCAAAATACACGTGTACTGTGGTAGATCCATTGTGTACATTGAGCATAAAACACTGTTTGTTAAAGATATTCCAGAATGAGAAATTTGCATTTGGGCAGGAGGACGTCACAGTCTTCAGAAATGACGTCCCATCTACAATCGGAAATCCTAAATGGGCAATGGTAGCATATGTTTCGTCTGATGCATTGAATGATGTAAGAGACAAATATTAGGTTTTGACAGCGTGGATCGATCACCTAGCATCTGAATGTTGGCCTGGATACTTGCCGATTACATTTCACCAACTCTGATGTGACAGTAGTAACGCTCACTGAGCCCCAACAATGGCATTCGCCTCATTACCAAGAAATGGTGATCTGTATGGAGAGGTTTCACTCGAACACATGAAAAAAAATCTGCTTATTGCATCTGCCGTCGTGTCGAAAATTCGATTCAGTCACCATCAAAGAAAGTTCCAGTGAAACTAGTGCAGGTTGAAATCTTAACCAGTGAGGCGACTAGGATGCAATGAAAGTGCACATGAGAACCTTACTCTACACACCAATAACACAAGGGAACGTCAGGTTTGCGTTAATGTTGAATTGTCAATGAATATGTCTCCGAGATCACCGAATCATGACGATGTGAGTTGAGGCCATTCGCTCTTTGTGTACTATAGTATCATCTTTGTTGTTTGACTGTTTAGATACTGTCAGTTTCGGCAAAGTGTGCTACGCTACTCCGTAAAGCATTGGGTCCCAACCTCATTTGACAACTTCAATACAAATGTATGTGTGCATGCGTGCGTGTTTGTAACTTGTGCGTTTGAAACACAAACAGAAGAGAACATTATTACCCGTGGCATGATAGTCGGTACGTCCTACCACACATACGGGTTCCTTCGCTTCTTAAAACCGTTATTACTGAAGTCAAAATCGCAAAGAATGCTTTATTATAATTTCACAAATTAATGTAAACGCAAATATGATATAATGTTGACTGTTTCAACACCTGGAGAACGTGCAGCTTGTCCTCAACTCTCACATGTTCACATGCAGTTGTTGCTTACTATGCAGTTCCTGAGACAGCAGTTACGGTTCACGTGGCAACCAACAGTTAGATTAATGACATAAACAATAATCACAAAATCTGAAGCACAAAATAACATGATGTAAAATTCACCATGGTTGAATCTTGATTGAGGAAGACATGGTTTCACAATGAACTACACATTTAAAATATGTTAGCATACACGACACATCAGTCTACATGCAGATTATCATATATTTCACACATCTTGTTCTCATGTCTTTTCTACAAGAACGTCCGATTCAGCAGTTCACGATCGATGTTCGATACGACGGAAAGGTGTGGAACTTGGAGTCTGTCTTGATTGGTAAAAAAATTGCATGGATAATAATTTCCAACATTTTGTGAAATTAAAAGCGTAAAACTCTCATATTACTAAGCCATTTCTTCTTAATCAAACACACTTAAATAGTGCTACAAACACATAAAGCTTAAACAAAACCGGTCCCTGTGTGTCCCTATGTCATGCTTTGGTGACATGGTTAGGATTTTATGTGTTTACACTTTTTGAATGTTTTGTTACTAGTTCATTGAAAGAATACAAATGCCCTTCCATCAACCGGGCATCCCGTTTGATCTTGAAATAATTTCAGGGGCTGCCAGCAGAATCTTGAAAGTGTGTAATTGAATGTTTTCTCCTTTCATGCCGCAATTTCTCCTTTCAGTCCCAATTATTCACCACAGGTTTGACATAACGTGAGGTCTGAAGTGCAAGACATGATCACTCTTTCGTGAACACAAGTGTTGTGGCCGAAGTGATAACATTGTTGGTGGTCTGAGTGTTATGTTTCTAGGCGTTTGTGATCATGTCTCTGGTACCGTACGTATATCCGTATTGAACTCGGTAATGTGGGGTTTTTGTAGAGTTCTCACCCATTGATAGTTTTCTTATCACAACTACGAGTGGTTGATATTCTAGGTCCATATCATTGACATTGTGCGATACCACCAGTCTGACTTCCATCCCCGCCCATTGTTAGGCCTTAGAGTGCGTTCTCACATATCTTGTGTATATAAGATGGTACTGAATTAAATTGCCTTTAGTGTTGCAAACTTATTAGATCACGTAAAATCATTTTAAGGTTCCCGAGGCAGGACCAGAATCTCATTAATCTTTTGCTAACATTTGGCCAAGCGAAACTATGTACCCACTGGCTTCACATTGCTCCATAATTGATTACATGACGACATTGCGAACTGCGCTCCATTGAGGAGATTTTAAATGGCCAGACAAGACGTTATATAGCGAGTTGCAACCTATTTTACGACTGTAGCATGTAAGATTATTTCCACGCTCAATATTCCTGTGGCAAATGAATATACGTTGCAGATTTGTACTATGTTTTCTCTTTTCTTCTGACATTTCATTTACAAAGAAACCTTGAAAGGGTATGAGATGCTTTTTCGGAAGTTAGAAGGCTCAGTCGGGCTATTAAACAGCACTAAGTGTTCGATGATACAGATGATACAGATGATACAGATTAATACCAACATCAACGCAATCTTCCCTCGCTAAGCCTCAGGTGCTGGTGTCTGCCATTTGAAATCATCATTTCTCCGACTTCAACACAGTTCTTAGGTTTTGTGCTGAACTGTGCCTTTTCTAAAGAGTAGGCTGTGAATATACATCGTGGGAAAGGTTCTGCGCACATTGCCAAGGTTGACAATAGATGATGAAACGTGATTACAGTCATTGTAATGACACAGAATGTTTTCTTTGCAACTAACGTTTTTCCAAGTCGAGTCGAGATCAGGTGAAATGTCAAAGATCCTCAGGTTTTGTCATTGTATCATACTTTCCAAACATACTGAAAGCTTAAAGTATATGTCACAGTGATAAGCTATAAGGACTGTGAATGTCATAACCTGACGCATTACAAGCCAAGTGCACTATAATTGGAAGACCGCAGAGTCACAATGTGCAACCAAGTTCCATTTCACAAATATTTCAAATTCCATAGTGTAACTATGCTATGTACAAACAGAAACTGGGCTTAGAATTTAAGGAAAATATTTTACACAAGCTAATCCATGGTGAATCTCAAATGTAGAGGAATGGTGACCGATGACAAAACGTGGAAACAAATTTTCCACTACCAATGCCTAATGGTGCCACTTTGATAGCAAAAGTATCGTTTCTTGCTTTGTGTGTTTCTCTTGTCAGTTTAATGATCTGTTTCTTATAGCAACTTTAAGTATTGTCTCGGTAGTTTGGATACTTTTCTGTGATTTCAAATATTTTCTTTTTCAGTGTAATGTCAAAGATCGACCATTTCGCGCAGTTAGTTTTTAGTTATTATGAATATTTCCGCATCATTTTCATGATGTTTGCGTACTTCCAATTATATTTGTTTGATTTTAACAACCGTTAACGCATGCATTTTGTAGAGGTGCTCAAACAGCACTTTCAAACAGCAGAAAGAATATGTTGGTATCAACCCCAAAGATCGGAGGTGCTGGAATATTATTCGGTATCAAGGGAAAATTGACTATTGGTACATTGGATATATTCCTGTTGGTATAGTCTAGATTTCAGAACTTTTGAACCGACGATGTCGTACATAAAATGTCGAGACGGACACTTACAGTTTCACCGAAATTGTCAACACATTTTGTTCCTGTGCGTTTAAATGTAGGGGGGAAGTCTTCACATTTTCATAAACGATGAAGTATGGGTACAGATGCAGCATAGAGCCAGCGTAAAGTATTCATGTACTGGTATGGCTGAAATATTGCCGATGCGACGATAAATTTTAACTGACTCGGATACTGAAAGTACGGCGTTCTCGCTTTAATTGCAGATGGTGGCAACTTCGAATAATGTTGCATTCACTCTCATTCAGTATCCAGAACATGTGATATATTACAGCTAAAGATGTAACAGGCTTCAAGGAAACCAAAAAACTATCGATGACACAAAACTGAAGTTAATTATTCATGTTGAGCATCACAAACAGGAAACAACGTTACACATTGTAGATATCACATCCTTGTTCTGAACACTGTTTCTTGGAGACAAGATATTTTTCAACTTACAAACCTCGATTTCTAAAGTAATGGCAAACCGGTCTACGTAGAAGAGACCAGACGTCTGAAAGGAGTGCCCCTTGATAACGTGTTACCAATACTGATTCTCCATGCTTATATCACACACTCACGTCGTGACTGTATGTTATCGCAAAACACGCAATTCGTGATCAGCAAATCCAAAGGGTTTAAATCAGTAAACGTTTCAAAGCCTATGGCGTAATTTCAGACTGGCATATAGTTGGGTCTGTTTTGAGAACCTCTTGATATGCCTGCTTCCTAGCGTGAGGCCAAAGAATCAGGACGTCAAAAGCGCACGAGTGGGCAATGGTACTGCGTGAGGCCAGACAACGTTGCAGTTCAGGTGGTAGTGATCAACATCGACTGGTGACTACACGACTAGGCAAAGGTTTTGCAACATCGTTAGGCTTATCACCCATTCTGACTGCAAAGTCATCGTCGACGAAATGTTTTATTTATTCTTAATGACGAAATTAGTATACACTGATAGTAGACCAGTGGGAGCAAGGAACAAACTGATAGTATACACCTTGGGGAAAGGTATATGTTGATAGAATATCCCTGGGATCTAGTGACAAATTGACAGTATAACCACGGAAGAAGTAAAAACATGATAAGATACATCTTGAAACAGGTATCAAATTGATAGCATAAGCCTGTAAACATTTACATTTGGCACAATCAAACACTAACAACATCAGCATAACGTGGATGCTATAAAGTAATGAATACTATAAGCATGTAATGTTACAATATATGTAATTGTTTCTGTTCTCTTGTCCGTTCTTGTTTGGGGTTCTTTTCATCCCAGTGGTATGTATATCTGACATTGTCCTTGTGATCCTCGGTGATATACATCAAACAGACCACAGGTTGGTTTTGATACAGTACAAATGCTATTCTTAAGTTTATTTTTTGTATCCTGTCTTCAGTGAGCCCTGACGCCATCCCATAATGGACATCTTATAAACCAGCGTATCGTGAGTTAAAAGCTTCTTCCAGCAGGTCTATCCCACTTCAGTCTGTAATCAGTGTATTTCTGATGCTAAACGTAAACAACTCTACGGTTAAATCTTGAATCCCAAAGCAATTTACGTGCGAAGCCTGACATTCAATATTTAGAAGTTTATGAACATTCTAATTGTGTCATTTCTTCAGTCGATATTTCATGCAATTAGGGACTGAACCTGCTTCCGACATCAATCATTATTTCTTTACAACACTTTGCACTGAGCTTTGGAGGCTTGTATGGCCATGATTGACAGGTGCAGAGTTTCATGTTTCGAGTGTATTTGTCTGTGAGTGTTCCAAGTTGAAATACTGACTGAGCTTTGGCACAATAGTAGTCATCCATATCTCAATCAAAGTAAAGGTTACGTTACTTTTTTTTCACACTCAACTAGCGATGGTTTCTCGTGGACTCTTCTATCATCAGAACTATTAATCAACCAGGATATCTTACAGTTATCGATTTAGATGCCATCTTGTTTGCAGTGCTTCGTGATGCTATGGCTAACGTATTCAGAGCACTCGTCGTATCATCTGCTACGTGCCTTTTTGTAGAGGATCACGTTATGAAGAATACTGGCCAGAGAGGAAAGGGTCCTCACTCATGTACTAACCCTGAATTGTGTTTTACGGTACCGCTACGACGAGAACATATGAACGTAATGAAGCTATTCCATTTCAAATTAAGATTGTACGAATCAGATTACTGTACTGGTGTCTGTCAAAGTCAAGGATATGTATTGTACTTAAAGCCTCCGGCCTCTATACAAGCAACACACAGCACATATACATATACATATACATATACATATACATATACATATACACATACATATACACATACATATACATATACACATACATATACACATACATATACATATACATATACACATACATATACATATACATATACATATACATATACACATACATATACATATACATATACACATACATATACACATACATATACATATACATATACATATACACATACATATACATATACATATACACATACATATACACATACATATACACATATATACATATACATGTACATATACATATACACATACATATACATATACACATACATATACACATACACATACATATACATATACATACACACATGCACATACATATACATGTACATATACACATACACATACATATACATATACATATACATATACATATACACATACACATACATATACATATACATACACACATACACATACACATACACATACATATACATATACATATACACATACACATACACATACACATACATATACATATACATATACATATACATATACACATACACATACATATACACATACATATACACATATATACATATACATGTACATACACACATACATATACATATACATATACATGTACATATACACATACATATACACATACACATACATATACATGTACATATACACATACATATACATATACATATACATATACATATACACATATATACATATACATGTACATACACACATACATATACATATACATATACATGTACATATACACATACATATACACATACACATACATATACATGTACATATACACATACACATACATATACACATACACATACATATACATGTACATATACACATACACATACACATACATATACACATACATATACATATACATATACATATACATATACATGTACATATACATATACATATACATATACACATACATACATATACATATACATGTACATATACACATACATATACATATACACATACACATACATATACATATACATATACACATACATATACATATACATATACATATACACATACATATACACATACATATACATGTACATATACATATACATATACACATACATATACATATACATATACATATACATATACACATACATATACACATACATATACATATACACATACATATACATATACACATACATATACACATACATATACACATGCATATACATATACACATGCATATACATATACACATGCATATACATATACACATACACATACATATACATATACATATACACATACATATACATATACACATACACATACATATACATATACACATACATATACATATACATATACATATACACATACATATACATATACATGTACATATACACATACACATACATATACACATACACATACATATACATGTACATATACACATACACATACACATACATATACACATACATATACATATACACATACATATACACATACATATACACATACATATACATATACATATACACATACATATACATGTACATATACATATACATATACATATACACATACACATACATATACATATACATACACACATGCACATACATATACATGTACATATACATATACACATACATATACATATACACATACATATACATATACATATACATATACACATACACATACATATACATGTACATACACACATACACATACACATACATATACACATACATATACATATACATATACATATACATATACATATACATATACATATACATATACACATACACATACATATACATATACACATACATATAGATATACATGTACATATACACATACACATACATATACACATACACATACATATACATGTACATATACACATACACATACACATACATATACACATACATATACATATACACATACATATACACATACATATACACATACATATACATATACATATACACATACATATACATATACATGTACATATACACATACATATACATATACACATACACATACATATACATATACATATACACATACATATACATATACATATACATATACACATACATATACACATACATATACATGTACATATACATATACATATACATATACACATACACATACATATACATATACATACACACATGCACATACATATACATGTACATATACACATACACATACATATACATATACATATACATATACACATACACATACACATACATATACATATACATATACATATACACATACATATACATGTACATATACATATACATATACATATACATATACATATACACATACACATACATATACATATACATACACACATGCACATACATATACATGTACATATACATATACACATACATATACATATACACATACATATACATATACATATACACATACACATACATATACATATACATACACACATGCACATACATATACATGTACATATACACATACACATACATATACATATACATATACATATACATATACATATACACATACACATACACATACATATACATATACATACACACATGCACATACATATACATGTACATATACACATACATATAAATATACATATACATATACATGTACATGTACATGTACATGTACATATACATATACATATACATATACATATACACATACACATACCCATACATATACATATACACATACACATACACGTACATGTACATGTACATGTACATGTACATGTACATATACATATACATATACATATACATATACATATACATATACAGCACGGGTTACATACATGTGGCAAATTACACTTCAGATAGGATAGTGCTTTTAGGATAACAGAATGCTTTGCAAAAATAATTAAATTACGTTTTACATTTTCGTTATTAGAAGATAGAATGGAAACAAAGGTAGCTGAAGAATATTTCAACAAAAAATTATCTGTGATATATTATATTCTTAAGTCAGCATAATGTTGGCATAGAAAAACAAAGTGAATACCAGATACCAACTCCTTGCTTATTTTTAACGAGTATAACCCGCTTTTGATTGCTTTATGCGTATTGAAACACTTCTTTTAAGATAATTACACTTACCTTTACTGATACAATATATGGCACTGTATATTGTGTATGTCAAAAACTGTTTTGGAATGTTTGAACACATGTTCAACCCTTGATAACTGAATCACATGTATGATCACTTTACAAAGATGTGGTGATCAGAATCTAACGCAGTGTATATGCGTGTACGATTCAGACCATATTATAAAAAAGATTTCATGAATGAGTAACAAATCGTGATCATGTGATACGTACGTGATCACTTAATCAAACCCTGGCGTAGACGGTAAAATTCCAGATATGGAACTGCATCGAATGAATACATATATTTGTGGAGATATCTCTGTATACAATGTTTAGTCAAACTAAATCAAAGTTTCCGAGAACACTTTGCTATTTATCGAAATTGTCTCTCATCCTTTCTATAACTACAGAGAAAACCGTTCGTCATAATATGATTAATTTACGAGTCAACGGTTATTTGTACAGATTTGGGATGCCAACGAATAATCAGTATTACTCGTTTGGGTAGATTTCCTTTGGTTTATCTGAAGAGTCAGTTACAATGCTGACCAATACGTGGTATTATTGGAATGCCACTTATGTCGATGTATATACTGATCTAATCCTATGTCAGGAACAAAAATAAAGACGCATCAAACCAGAAACGTTGACCCACACCAAGGAATTCTTGTCGTATCAATTATGTAGATATGGATGGACACACGAACCCATTTCAATACTTATTCTAGTGTACAAAAATATTACTATAATCGTCATTCATCGACAAAGAAGATGATCCAAAGCTTACCAGGGTCCATACGTACGGAGTAATGATGTAACCACATTATTAACAATGAAATAAAACACGCGTTTATCATATGTGTGCTCCTCACAAAAAGTTATGCTACACAATAGTTTAGTCTCATTGCATTTCCATTAATTAACTGATGCACTGGAAAGATGAAACATACGTACACAAGATTAACAAAATAAAATAAAATGGTTATGAGCATTTGTAGACTTACAAATCATCAATAGCATGTACCCGCAAAACAGTCGAGGAAGGTGTGCTGCACTGATGAAGGAAAATGTTAACATTAAGGTTGAAGTCACTTTGGGGCAGTGAAACAGTGCCCCTAAGGCGTATGACGGTCATGAGCACAAATGCAAGTTTCTACACGTCTTTGCACTGACCAAATGAGCCCTTGAAGTTGCAGTTGTAGAATGTTCTACCATTCTCTCTGTAACGCTTGCTCAAGGTCATCCAGAGTCTGAGGTGAACATGGAGACCGTAAACACGACTTGAATTAATACCCCAAGCATGTTCAGTGGGAGTAAGATCCAGTGACCTTGCAGGCCAGTCCATATGTGTGATGTTGTTGATCTAATCGTCCGTGGACGGGCATTACATTCCTACAAATGAAGTTAGGACCCGCTTGTTCTAGCACAGAAATCACTACAGGTTGGTTTACACCCATCAGGTGCATGTCTAAAGACTGGAGCACATTTATGCCACACATTTTTCATGATTGTGTTCGGGTGATGTTGAGTGTTATCAGTTAAATTAGTTTGACAGTCATTAAGGTTACGTATTCTCTGAACATTTACCGTTCAGTGATTTCCTTTTACTACGGAAATGGTGTGTCATTTTATGTAGATGTAGAAAGAGAACAATTATAAGGCACACATTGATTAACGACTAATGTGATCCCGGTGTTCATGATCATTCCATATTAATATGCATACTCGTGTTATCTGTAGAGCACAGGAACAACACACTGATTCCAATGTAATAGAAACAAAACGTAAAATACATCTTTGCAAGATTATTATTCAAGCTATAAAAAGCAATGAAACTTGATATAGATCAATACTCAATTCCATTTCACTGGTGCGACGAATGTGCCTATAATGATACGTAGGACATAAACATTGACCCAGACAGTTAGTATACGTGTATGTCACATCTTTGACAAATTTATCACATGAAAGAGTACAGGTTGCATAGTAGTGGAGAATGTAATGTTCATTTTAAGCATTTTTAGTCCACAGTATGTGAAATAACTTAGAGCAATTTGCACTTTTGTGCTTTGAAGATCGGGTTTTGAAAGGGCAGAGAATGCCCTTAAGGATATTACAGATGGATAATTATCTTTCAATACATAGTCCGGTCGGGGGAGAAAAACCTATCATGGTTTGACATTTATTGAAAATGAAATGATAATATCCGCATTATTTTGTATAACATGTATTGTGTGTTTGTGTTTGTGTGATGCTTCCTTGACAATGGTGTTTCTTCTCATTTGTCACAAACAT
Organism: Haliotis asinina; assembly: GCF_037392515.1. Classification (NCBI taxonomy): domain Eukaryota; kingdom Metazoa; phylum Mollusca; class Gastropoda; order Lepetellida; family Haliotidae; genus Haliotis; species Haliotis asinina. Next base: position 3,877,714 of record NC_090286.1, on the reverse strand, counting down.
CATCAATGTGTTGTTTAGAGGAGCAACATTTCTGAGACACTCCACGCGAACGACCTCATTCAATTGACATTGAAGACCTCACTGAGGTCCGAAAGTGCCTGAGGTCGGACGACCTCGTGTCTACGGAGAAGGTAGCCATGCTTCAAAGAAATATTTGAACCACGTAGTTAATAATCGTTTTTTACATATTGGTAATAAACGACAGTCGTATGCCGACCACTATCTCTTTCTACTTCCATTATTGCATTGTTATTGGCAAACCTACTAAATATTATTTTTACCATTAATGCATGTGGTCTATATTTCTTTTGACGTGATATATCAGAGAATGTCATGTGTCATTGTCGGAGTGTAACAATGTTCCAAGTGTGATACATTGTACACGTGAGAGGCAGTGGTATGTTATATTTAGACTTGTGCTACATTTAGACTGCGTCTTGGTATGTACAAATCCATGTGCCCGACCAGTGAAGCAGAGAACAAAAAGATGAGGATCTAGCTGGTTTCCTTAGATACGCAAAGGGAGATAACTCCTGAGTTACATTTCACATTATATGTCGAGTGTGTAGATCATTCTTACCCTGGACACTTACCCAAGGCCTTAATACATTTAACTGAATAATATCACATTCGTGTATATTGCAATATAACCTCTGCTTTCATATTATACTGTGCTTGAATTTGCACTGTCACCACATTGCCTTTGTTGTGATTTGTATTAGTTTGTACTGTCACCTTTGTGGACATTTGTATTAGTTTGTACTGTCACCTTTGTAGTGATTTGTATTAGTTTGTACAGTCACCTTTGTAGATATTTGTGTTAGTTTGTACTGTCAACTTTGTAGGCATTTGTGTTAGTTTGTACTGTCACCTTTGTAGACATTTGTGTTAGTTTGTACTGTCACCTTTGTATTAGTTTGCACTGTCACCTTTGTGGACATTTGTATTAGTTTGTAATGTCACCTTTGTAGACATTTGTATTAGTTTGTACTGTCACCTTTGTAGACATTTGTATTAGTTTGTACTGTCACCTCTGTAGACATTTGTATTAGTTTGTACTGTCACCTTTGTAGACATTTGTATTAGTTTGTACAGTCACCTTTGTAGACATTTGTATTAGTTTGTACTGTCACCTTTGTAGTGATTTGTATTAGTTTGTACTGTCACCTTTGTAGACATTTGTGTTAGTTTGTACTGTCACCTTTGTAGACATTTGTGTTAGTTTGTACTGTCACCTTTGTAGACATTTGTGTTAGTTTGTACTGTCACCTTTGTAGGCATTTGTATTAGTTTGTACTGTCACCTTTGTAGACATTTGTGTTAGTTTGTACTGTCACCTTTGTAGACATTTGTATTAGTTTGTACTGTCACCTTTGTAGACATTTGTATTAGTTTGTACTGTCACCTTTGTAGACATTTGTGTTAGTTTGTACTGTCACCTTTGTAGTGATTTGTATTAGTTTGTACTGTCACCTTTGTAGACATTTGTATTAGTTTGTACTGTCACCTTTGTAGTGATTTTGTAAACTTAGTTCATGTGAGAATATAATTGGTAATTACGTTGATTTGATGTTTGATCACAAGTTAACTTTCATGGTTTTAACTTGTGAACTAAAACGTATGCCTGAATAAGTGCGATATTTTTAACGGTGTTTCGAACCGTACTTTGGTCATCTCGTGTAGTGTGAGTTTTCATCCTGCTGCATTTCTTCTTGAGACATATAGCTTTATTAACATCTTGATAACTGTCAAGCATTATGTATGTTCGAAATACGTCTACTTCAATCAGGAGTGATGGAGTCACGTGTATTACTTACTGAAATTATCTGCAATTCCCCAGTACTTGTTAAGCTTGGACTACGTTTAGATTATTTTTTGAGGGTTCTTAACTGAACATACCATACTTTACCGTTTTTAGTTCTTACGAGTTAGAGACTTTGCTTCCGAAAATTTCAGATAATATTGTTCACATCTCAGTTCGATAAAATGCGAATTCAGTATTAGCCACAAGAAACATGGCCAAAAGCGTTATCATAAAACTAAGTCCCTAATCTGTCTGGATAAAGATGATACGATTACCCTTAATACGGATGGACTTTTACCGACATAAGCTGACATTCATGATGTGTCCGGCTAAAACGATTTGAACCACGCTGGTGCCAATTGCATTACGAGGGTACAGTCAACTTTGACGCCGGCTGTCATAATCAAATTACCTCAATAATATGTTGACCTACATATCACTGCTCGAGGAAATACTAAAGAAACTATGCCAGTGCCCTATTTAATAATGATCCTGGATTTCTCTTTTTTTCGGGTGTTTCTTGTTTGGCATATATCTCATTTGTTTTCGTTTGCAAAATGGATTAACTTTAGTGTTGAATTTTGCAAGTCATAAGTTAGAAACAATGAAACAAAACATTCAAATTTAGAGTCTTCGTAAGGTTTAAACACACTAAAGCAAATTACTTATCATTTGATTTGTTTAAAAAATAGGTATCGTTTTTCTAAATGTGTCCATGTCAACTTTGATCAAGAATCTTGAAGAAGCCACGGGTGTATCTGTGTAATTAGGTCAGATCCGTGAAAACTACTTGATAACACGTGTTTACAGATCATGACAGTGATACTAGTAATACATCTTTATATGATAATTACCCTGCTCATTTGGAGACAAAGTTGTGATCGCTCGGATGTCAAACTGAAGCTAATCCGGAGTATTTACGTTATAAATGTCATTGAACTGTGGTCAATAGTACTTTGAATAGTAGGGTAAAGTAGGGCAATGTGTAGCCAGCAATGAGTAAAAAATTCGTAGAAAGGCATTTTATAAAAAAAAAGCCCTGGAGGTCATACATGCATATCCTGACAGACCCTGTAGTTTGCAGCTTCGTACTCTTTATATTGATTTGAAATTGGTGAATAAATATGCACTTTCACATTTGTTGATGTGAATCAAGTCTCTTTCACATAACGAACAATATGCTCAAATAACAACGGAACAACAAGCGCAGTGTAATGTTCATAATCATGGGAGCAGTGTAGCTGTACATGAGTCACACGATGGACTTAAAATCATGATTAGTTCTTGCCATAATATAGTGAGTGAGTGAGTCATAATTTATCGTCACAGCGGCAATATTTCAGCCATATCGTGACGAGAACTTATCGTGTTATATCAAGATCGACATGTAGTACATCAGATCTGGAGGGGTCATGAGACTGATGACCTGAGACCATGTATTCGGTGGAAAGACAATAATGAAAATATCAGAATATGCGATAAGAAGTATTAGAAAGCTGTCTTCAACTATTAACACGAAAGCCTAAAATAACATTTTTCGCAAAGGAATTTTTGAAGTGTGTTTGTTTTCTTTGCACACATTCACCAGTATTCACAAAGTGTCAAACGTTGACTATTTTCTCTTCTCAAAAACAAAGTACTTAACTCCACTGAAAGATCGGTTAAAGTGGATCTCACAGACAGAGCTGATGATCATATAACTCATATCGTAAAATATTCTTTGAAGTTTGGCTGCTTCGTGATAATGGTAGTGTCGTCAGGTTTCCGTGTATGGAAGCAGAAATGCTACAAAAGCAGTTGAAGTAGTACACAGGCGGCTAATGGTTCAAGCCATGAAAGGACCAGGGATGGCATTCTAGGACTGATGAACTGAACGGAAAGATGAAATGTTTGATAAGTGCCAGTAAGGCCCGTTCACCTTGAAATAAAATTTGAGGTGACGTTGGTCTCCAATTCAAACGTTCCCACGATAACATTCTATTCAAATGACCACTGGGGCATTTGTTCTCTATGATCACACCACAATGTAACACCTGAGGCTCGGAGAGGCTCCACAATTAAGGTTGAAGCGAAGCAGCTTTGAAATATTGACCTATTTTATATCGGTCTTGTACACTTCGAGAAAATCCCGTTCATCTGGATCGTACGTTCAGCTTAGCCGTAATGGTAGTTACAAGCTCCGACGAGTTCTAAGTTTATGTATGATGGCATATGACTGGAAATTTAGTAAATGCAGAAACTGTGTTTGTTGTAATAGTCAGTGGCAACAAAATTGTTCAGCTAGTAATTAAATTATGATATGAGTTTTCCACATATTGTCACAGAAAGATTTTCCAGCGCCTGAGTGTGACAAGATGACAAACAATACGAGTCTGCTCGTAAAAAGGACAAGATCCTTCACTTCTTCAAAGTCGTATTATGTACTTTGAGCATTTGTCCACCTGTGTTGACAATACAGGCTCCATCAACGCCCACCGAACTTCCCATACTGTCAAGGACTCCATTTGGTCCCTGATCCGATGATGGGTGCCGTAGATCTCGTTATCAGTTTTTTAAGCCAAAGTTTTCCTCTCAGGCTACTAACGCTATTTTTCTTTAAATAAGTAGCAGCCCAAATTAATTAGCTGACGGAAGTACAGACTTTACATGACGACAGTACCGCGAAAAGCAGCAATTTATGATAGAAGGATCAGGATACTGACCTGACATCAGACTGTCTTTGTTGCAGCTAACAGGTCATCTAAATCTCAAATGTTTTCTAGACAGGACAAGGCAGATTCTTGTGTATAATTACAACTGCTCATTGTATGTTTTAGGTTGCTTCATCAAACGCCGCCCCACTAAAGGGGGATTAAAGTTTAGTGCACCCTAGTGGTTACGGATAGCAATAAAGAAAGGGGGTGTGTTAGCTGTGCTCTGCCTCATTGTGTTTCACCGTAAAAGGATGTGGATAGCTGTTGAAGATCCAGGTGTCTCAAGAAACTCTGAAACAAACACAGACATTACCTGTTATCATACATTGAATAGTGCAATAATACAAAACGTATGCTTGATCAGATTTACGTGATGGTAATCTCAAGACCTATTGGTGTCATTTCTGACCCTCTTGGATACTAATACATTTTTTTGTTATTTTAGGTTTGAACGTCCAAGAGAATCTATTTAGTCGGATAATCGAGACTTTATTCCCTGTTGTTGACCTTTAGTTTTACACTACAAGGATGGATGATATGCCGTCAGAGATCTGATGGGAAATCTCTTGTACCTGACAGACGTATTATTTTATCTCGTTAATACTGGATCTTACGAAATTGAAGGATCGCTGATTCTCAGACGGTAAATGTCACGGTCGTAATATTATACACATATAAGCTATCGAGCACCGTTTTATGGATTAGTACGTAGTAAGAAAAAACACTGTCTTAATTTAGGAACAGAAAAAACAATTTCTCAGAGGTTGGTTGATGAGGGTGACGCTTCATGAAGGTTAAATTGTGGGCATGTTGAGAATATTTCCGACTTTAACAACTACTGATTTATGAATACCTAGTTTGACTTGTACCGTATGTGCCCTTGCTTTTTTCTGGTGACCCATGTCTGTGTGATGGTTGCCGCATGTAGGGTGAGGGCGCATGTAGGGTGAGGGAGTGAGTAAGTTAAAGTTTATTGTCACATAGGCAATATATCAGCCATATCGTGACGAAAACGATTAATTACAAAAATACATATTAATTAATGGTACATTGTAAAAACCTGTCAACGAAGGACAGTAAAGCTAACTAGAATATCACAAATAAGAATGTAAAAATAGTAATTAGATCTAAAACAGCTTATTTATAAAAGGACAATACAATATGAAAATGGGCTATAGACTGCCAACAACTGAAGGTAGATCACCCCACTAGGGACCATGGGGACCACGGTACATTAGCTTCCTGCATGGTCCCCAGCTGGATTTACACCATCGTTTCTGCCTCATGTAGGGCAGGGTGCATCTACTTTTCAATGTGTCAAGGTCAATTATCAAGCATCGACTGAAATTGTGTTTTGAAATTTTAGTGGCTGACCACATTCGTAAAGAACAATAGATAACAACGACCATAGTCTTCGTCTGAGTGCACATTTTCGCAACTTTAAGAAGTATACAAGATTTAATATGGTATGCTTTTATTTATCTAATACATTATGCCAAAAACGGATAACAGTAAGGTGAAAAAATAGTCACTGAGCACGCGTGTGCGTGTCCATTGTTTCAACTGAATATACCACATTTATGAACTATCGAAGGAACATTCGATCGGGTTAGAAATGATTGCTTGTAGTTCTTCATTGTGAAATAAGGTCACAAGTGATTTCAAGTCATGTATTTGACACAACTCTACAATTTGGCCAAAATATTAATATCTATATTCTAGGTACAAGCTATCTAGGAAGCTGCCCCTTGAAGCCATCTTTAAGAACATTTCAGTGACTGTGGTTATAGTTTAATGGCTGTTAATCAATTAATGTACATATAGAAGCATCGGACAGCGATGTGTAAAAGCTGACCCAGAACTCAAAACACAACAGATTTTAACCATCAAAATACACGTGTACTGTGGTAGATCCATTGTGTACATTTAGCATAAAACACTGGTTGTTAAAGATATTCCAGAATGAGAAATTTGCATTTGGGGAGGAGGACGTCACAGTCTTCAGAAATGACGTCCCATCTACAATCGGAAATCCTAAATGGGCAATGGTAGCATATGTTTCGTCTGATGCATTGAATGATGTAAGAGACAAATATCAGGTTTTGACAGCGTGGATCGATCACCTAGCATCTGAATGTTGGCCTGGATACTAGTCGATTACATTTCACCAACTGTGATGTGACAGTAGTAACGCTCACTGAGCCCCAACAATGGCATTCGCCTCATTACCAAGAAATGGTGATCTGTATAGAGAGGTTTCACTCGAACACATGAAGCAAATCTGCTTATTGCATCTGCCGTCGTGTCGAAAATTCGATTCAGTCACCATCAAAGAAAGTTCCAGTGAAACTAGTGCAGGTTGAAATCTTAACCAGTGAGGCGACTAGGATGCAATGAAAGTGCATATGAGAACCTTACTCTACACACCAATAACACAAGGGAACGTCAGGTTTGCGTTAATGTTGAAATGTCAATGAATATGTCTCCGAGATCACCGAATCACGACGTGAGTTCAGGCCATTCGCTCTTTGTGTACCATAATATCATCTTTGTTGTTTGACTGTTTAGATACTGTCAGTTTCGGCAAAGTGTGCTACGCTACTCCGTAAAGCATTGGGTCCCAACCTCATTTGACAACTTCAATACAAATGTATGTGTGTATGCGTGCGTGTTTGTAACTTGTGCGTTTGAAACACAAACAGAAGAGAACATTATTACCCGTGGCATGATAGTCGGTACGTCCTACCACACATACGGGTTCCTTCGCTTCTTAAAACCGTTATTACTGAAGTCAAAATCGCAAAGAATGCTTTATTATAATTTCACAAATTAATGTAAAAGCAAATATGATATAATGTTGACTGTTTCAACACCTGGAGAACGTGCAGCTTGTCCTCAACTCTCACATGTTCACATGCAGTTGTTGCTTACTATGCAGTTCCTGAGACAGCAGTTACGGTTCACGTGGCAATCAACAGTTAGATTAATGACATAAACAATAATCACAAAATCTGAAGCACAAAATAACATGATGTAAAAATCACCATGGTTGAATCTTGATTGAGGAAGACATGGTTTCACAATGAACTACACATTTAAAATATGTTAGCATACACGACACATCAGTCTACATGCAGATTATCATATATTTCACACATCTTGTTCTCATGTCTTTTCTACAAGAACGTCCGATTCAGCAGTTCACGATCGATGTTCGATACGACGGAAAGGTGTGGAACTTGGAGTCTGTCCTGATTGGTAAATAATTTGCATGGATAATAATTTCCAACATTTTGTGAAATTAAAAGCGTAAAACTCTCATATTACTAAGCCATTTCTTCTTAATCAAACACACTTAAAAAGTGCTACAAACACATAAAGCTTAAACAAAACCGGTCCCAGTGTGTTCCTATGTCATGCTTTGGTGACATGGTTAGGATTTTATGTGTTTACACTTTTTGAATGTTTTGTTACTAGTTCATTGAAAGAATACAAGTGCCCTTCCATCAACCGGGCATCCCGTTTGATCTTGAAATAATTTCAGGGACTGCCAGCAGAATCTTGAAAGTGTGTAATTGAATGTTTTCTCCTTTCATGCCGCAATTTCTCCTTTCAGTCCCAATTATTCACCACAGGTTTGACATAACGTGAGGTCTGAAGTGCAAGACATGATCACTCTTTCGTGAACACAAGTGTTGTGGCCGAAGTGATAACATTGTTGGTGGTCTGAGTGTTATGTTTATAGACGTTTGTGATCATGTCTCTGGTACCGTACGTATATCCGTATTGAACTCGGTAATGTGGTTTTTTTGTAGAGTTCTCACCCATTGATAGTTTTCTTGTCACAACTACGAGTGGTTGATATTCTAGGTCCATATCATTGACATTGTGCGATACCACCAGTCGGATTTCCATCCTCGCCCATTGTTAGGCCTTAGAGTGCGTTCGCACATATCTTGTGTATATAAGATGGTACTGAATTAAATTGCCTTTAGTGTTGCAAACTTATTAGATCACGTAAAATCATTTTAAAGTTCCCGAGGCAGGACCAGAATCTCATTAATCTTTTGCTAACATTTTGCCAAGCGAAACTATGTACCCACTGGCTTCACATTGCTCCATAATTGATTACATGACGACATTGCGAACTGCGCTCCATTGAGGAGATTTTAAATGGCCAGACAAGACGTTATATAGCGAGTTGCAACCTATTTTACGACTGTAGCATGTAAGATTATTTCCACGCTCAATATTCCTGTGGCAAATGAATATACGTTGCAGATTTGTACTATGTTTTCTCTTTTCTTCTGACATTTAATTTACAAAGAAACCGTGAAAGGGTATGAGATGCTTTTTCAGAAGTTAGAAGGCTCAGTCGGGCTATTAAACAGCATTAAGTGTTCGATGATACAAATTAATACCAACATCAACACAATCTTCCCTCGTTAAGCCTTAGGTGCTGGTATCTGCCATTTGAAATCATCATTTCTCAGACTTCAACACAGTTCTTAGGTTTTGTGCTGAACTGTGCCTTTTCTAAACAGTAGGCTATGAATATACATCATGGGAAAGGTTTTGCGCGCATTGCCAAGGCTGCCAAGAGATGATGAAACGTGATTACAGTCATTGTAATGACACAGAATGTTTTCTTTGCAACTAACGTTTTTCCAAGTCGTGTCGAGATCAGATGAAATGTCAAAGATCCTCAGGTTTTGTCATTGTATCATACTTTCCAAACATACTGAAAGCTTAAAGTGTATGTCACAGTGATAAGCTATAAGTACTGTGAATGTCATGACCTGACGCATTTCAAGCCAAGTGCACTATAATAGGAAGACTGCAGAGTCACAATGTGCAATGTGCAACCAAGTTCCATTTCACAAATATTTCAAATTCCATAGTGTAACTATGTTATGTACAAACAGAAACTGGGCTTAGAATTTACGGAAAATATTTTACACAAGCCAATCCATGGTGAATCTCAAATGTAGAGGAATGGTGACCGATGACAAAACGTGGAAACAAATTTTCCACTACCAATGACTAATGGTGCCACTTTGATAGCAAAAGTATCGTTTCTTGCTTTGTGTGTTTCTCTTGTCAGTTTAATGATCTGTTTCTTATAGCAACTTTAAGTTTTGTCTCGGTAGTTCGGATACTTTTCTGTAATTTCAAATATTTTCTTTTTCAGTGTAATGTCAAAGATCGACCATTTCGCGCAGTTAGTTTTTAGTTATTATGAATATTTCCGCATCATTTTCATGATGTTTGCGTACTTCCAATTATATTTGTTTGATTTTAACAACCGTTAACGCATGCATTTTGTAGAGGTGCTCAAACAGCACTTTCAAACAGCAGAAAGAATACGTTGGTATCAACCCCAAAGATCGGAGGTGCTGGAATATTATTCGGTATAAGGGAAAACTGACTATTGGTACATTGGATATATTCCTGTTGGTATAGTCTAGATTTCAGAACTTTTGAACCGACGATGTCGTACATAAAGTGTCGAGACGGGACACTTACAGTTTCATCGAAATTGTCAACACATTTTGTTCCTGTGCGTTTAAATGTAGGAGGGAAGTCTTCACATTTTCATAAACGATGAAGTATGGGTACAGATGCAGCATAGAGCCAGCGTAAAGTATTCATGTACTGGTATGGCTGAAATATTGCCGATGCGACGATAAATTTTAACTGACTCGGATACTGAAAGTACGGCGTTCTCGCTTTAATTGCAGATGGTGGCAACTTCGAATAATGTTGCATTCACTCTCATTCAGTATCCAGAACATGTGATATATTACAGCTAAAGATGTAACAGGCTTCAAGGAAACCAGAAAACTATCGATGACACAAAACTGAAGTTAATTATTCATGTTGAGCATCACAAACAAGAAACAACGTTACACATTGTAGATATCACATCCTTGTTCTGAACACTGTTTCTTGGAGACAAGATATTTTTCAACTTACAAACCTCGATTTCTAAAGTAATGGCAAACCGGTCTACGTAGAAGAGACCAGACGTCTGAAAGGAGTGCCCCTTGATAACGTGTTACCAATACTGATTGTCCATGCTTATATCACACACTCACGTCGTGACTGTATGTTATCGCAAAACACGCAATTCGTGATCAGCAAATCCAAAGGGTTTAAATCAGTAAACGTTTCAAAGCCTATGGCGTAATTTCAGACTGGCATATAGTTGGGTCTGTTTTGAGAACCTCTTGATATGCCTGCTTCCTAGCGTGAGGCCAAAGAATCAGGACGTCAAAAGCGCACGAGTGGGTAATGGTACTGCGTGAGGCCAGACAACGTTGCAGTTCAGGTGGTAGTGATCAACAACGACTGGTGACTACACGACTAGGCAAATGTTTTGCAACATCGTTAGGCTTATCACCCATTCTGACTGCAAAGTCATCGTCGACGAAATGTTTTATTTATTCTTAATGACGAAATTAGTATACACTGATAGTATACCAGTGGGACCAAGGAACAAACTGATAGTATACACCTTGGGGAAAGGTATATGTTGATAGAATATCCCTGGGATCTAGTGACAAATTGACAGTATAACCACGGAAGAAGTAAAAAAATGATAAGATACATCTTGAAACAGGTATCAAATTGATAGCATAAGCCTGTAAACATTTACATTTGGCACAATCAAACACTAACAACATCAGCATAACGTGGATGCTATAAAGTAATGAATACTATAAGCATGTAATGTTACAATATATGTAATTGTTTCTGTTCTCTTGTACGTTCTTGTTTGGGGTTCTTTTCATCCCAGTGGTATGTATATCTGACATTGTCCTTGTGATCCTCGGTGATATACATCAAACAGACCACAGGTTGGTTTTGATACAGTACAAATGCTATTCTTAAGTTTATTTTTTGTATCCTGTCTTCAGTGAGCCCCGACGCCATCCCATTATGGACATATTATAAACCAGCGTATCGTGAGTTAAAAGCTTCTTCCAGCAGGTCTATCCCACTTCAGTCTGTAATCAGTTTATTTCTGATGCTAAACGTAAACAACTCTACGGTGAAATCTTGAATCCCAAAGCAATTTACGTGCGAAGCCTGACATTCAATATTTAGAAGTTTATGAACATTCTAATTGTGTCATTTCTTCAGTCGATATTTCATGCAATTAGGAACTGAACCTGCTTCCGACATCAATCATTATTTCTTTACAACACTTTGCACTGAGCTTTGGAGGCATGTATGGCCATGATTGACAGGTGCGGAGTTTCATGTTTCGAGTGTATTTGTCTGTGAGTGTTCCAAGTTGAAATACTGACTGAGCTTTGGCACAATAGTAGTCATCCATATCTCAATCAAAGTAAAGGTTACGTTACTTTTTTTTCACACTCAACTAGCGATGGTTTCTCGTGGACTCTTCTATCATCAGAACTATTAATCAACCAGGATATCTTACAGTTATCGATTTAGATGCCATCTTGTTTGCAGTGCTTCGTGATGCTATGGCTAACGTATTCAGAGCACTCGTCGTATCATCTGCTACGTGCCTTTTTGTAGAGGATCACGTTATGAAGAATACTGGCCAGAGAGGAAAGGGTCCTCACTCATGTACTAACCTTGAATTGTGTTTTACGGTGCCGCTACGACGAGAACATATAAACTTAATGAAGCTATTCCATTTCAAATTAAGACTGTACGAATCAGATTACTGTATTGGTATCTGTCAAAGTCAAGGATAAATATTGTACTTAAAGCCTCCGGCCTCTATACAAGCAACACACGTATATACAGCACGTGTTACATACATGTGGCAAATTACACTTCAGATAGGATAGTGCTTTTTAGGATAACAGAATGCTTTGCAAAAATAATTAAATTTCGTTTTACATTTTCGTTATTAGAAGATAGAATGGAAACAAAGGTAGGTGAAGAATATTTTAACAAAAAATTATCTGTGATATATTATATTCTTAAGTCAACATAATGTTGGCATAGAAAAACAAAGTGAATACCAGATACCAACTCCTTGCTTATTTTTAACGAGTATAACCCGCTTTTGATTGCTTTATGCGTATTGAAACACTTCTTTTAAGATAATTACACTTACCTTTGCTGACATAATATATGGCACTGTATATTGTGTATGTCAAAAACTGTTTTGGAATGTTTGAACACATGTTCAACCCTTGATAACTGAATCACATGTATGATCACTTTACAAAGATGTGGTGATCAGAATCTAAGGCAGTGTATATGCGTGTACGATTCAGACCATATTATAAAAAAGATTTCATGAATGAGTAACAAATTGTGATCATGCCAAATTTTCTAAAAATAACAGGAGTGTATACTTCTCCACAGGAAACATGTGTTACAAACATGTGATACGTACGTGATCACTTAATCAAACCCTGGCGTGGACGGTAAAATTCCAAATATGGAACTAAATCGAATACATGTATTTGTGGAGATATCTATGTATACAATGTTTAGTCAAACAAAATCAAAGTTTCCGAGAACACTTTGCTATTTATCGAAATTGTCTCTCATCCTTTCTATAACTACAGAGAAAACCGTTCGTCATAATATGATTAATTTACGGTCAAAGGTTCTTTGTACAGATTTGGGATGCCAACGAATAATCGGTATTACTCGTTTGAGTAGATTTCCTTTGGTTTATCTGAAGAGTCAGTTACAATGCTGACCAATACGTGGTCGTATTGGAATGCCACTTATGTCGATGTATATACTGATCTAATCCTATGTCAGGAACAAAAATAAAGACGCATCAAACCAGAAACGTTGACCCACACCAAGGAATTCTTGTCGTATCAATTATGTAGATATGGATGGACACACGAACCCATTTCAATACCTATTCTAGTGTACAAAAATATTACTATAATCGTCATTCATCGACAAAGAAGATGATCCAAAGCTTACCAGGGTCCATACGTACGGAGTAATGATGTAACCACATTATTAACAATGAAATAAAGCACGCGTTTATCATATGTGTGCTCCTCACAAAACGTTATGCTACACAATAGTTTAGTCTCATTGCATTTCCATTAATTAACTGATGCACTGGAAAGGTGAAACATTCGTACACACGATTAACAAAATGAAATGGTTATGAGCATTTGTAGACTTACAAATTATCAGTAGCATGTACCCGCAAAACAGTCGAGGAAGGTGTGCTGCACTCATGAAGGAAAATGTTAACATTAAGGTTGAAGTCACTTTGGAGCAGTGAAACAGTGCCCCTAAGGCGTATGACGGTCATGAGCACAAATGCAAGTTTCTACACGTCTTTGCACTGACCAAATGAGCCCTTGAAGTTGCAGTTGTAGAATGTTCTACCATTCTCTCTGTAACGCTTGCTCAAGGTCATCCAGAGTCTGGGGTGAACATGGAGACCGTAAACACGACTTGAATTAATACCCCAAGCATGTTCAATGGGAGTAAGATCCAGTGACCTTGCAGGCCAGGCCATATGTGTGATGTTGTTGATCTAATCGTCCGTGGACGGGCATTACATTCCTACAAATGAAGATAGGATCCGCTTGTTCTAGCACAGAAATCATTACAGGTTGGTTTACACCCACCAGGTGCATGTGTAAAGACTGGAGCACATTTATGCCACACATTTTTCATGATTGTGTTCGAGTGATGTTTAGTGTTGTCAGTTGAATTAGTTTGACAGTCATTAAGGTTACCTATTCTCTGAACATTTACCGTTCAGTGATTTCCTTTTACTACGGAAATGGTGTGTCATTTTATGTAGATGTAGAAAGAGAACAATTATAAGGCACACACTGATTAACGACTAATGTGATCCCGCTGTTCATGTTCATTCCATATTAATGTGCATACTCGTGTTATCTGTAGAGCACAGGAACAACACACTGATTCCAATGTAATAGAAACAAAACGTAAAATACATCTTGGCAAGATTATTATTCAAGCTATAAAAAGCAATGAAACTTGATATAGATCAATACTCAATTCCATTTCACTGGTGCGACGAATGTGCCTATAATGATACGTAGGACATGAACATTGACCCAGACAGTTAGTATACGTGTATGTCACATCTTTGACAAATTTATCACATGAAAGAGTACAGGTTGCATAGTAGTGGAGAATGTAATGTTCATTTTAAGCATTTTTAGTCCACAGTATGTGAAATAACTTAGAGCAATTTGCACTTTTGTGCTTTGAAGATCGGGTTTTGAAAGGGCAGAGAATGCCCTTAAGGATATTACAGATGGATAATTATCTTTCAATACATAGTCCGGTCGGGGGAGAAAAACCTATCATGGTTTGACATTTATTGAAAATGAAATGATAACATCCGCATTATTTTGTATAACATGTATTGTGTGTTTGTGTTTGTGTGATGCGTCCTTGACAATGGTGTTTCTTCTCATTTGTCACAAACATCATCAATGTGTTGTTTAGAGGAGCAACATTTCTGAGACACTCCACGCGAACGACCTCATTCAATCGACATTGAAGACCTCACTGAGGTCCGAAAGTGCCTGAGGTCTGACGATCTCGTGTCTACGGTATCCATGCTTCAAAGAAATATTTGAGACACGTAGTTAATAATCGTACATATTCGTAATAAACGACAGTCGTATGCCGACTACTATCTCTTTCTACTTTCATTATTGTATTGTTATTGGCAAACCTACCAAATATTATTTTTACCATTAATGCATGTGGTCTATATTTCTTTTGACGTGATATATCAGAGAATGTCATGTGTCATTGTCGGAGTGTAACAATGTTCCAAGTGTGATACATTGTACACGTGAGAGGCAGTGGTATGCTATATTTAGACTTGTGCTACATTTAGACTGCGTCTTGGTATGTACAAATCCATGTGCCCGACCAGTGAAGCAGAGAACAAAAAGATAAGGATCTAGCTTGTTTCCTTAGATACGCAAAGGGAGATAACTCCTGCGTTTCATTTCACATTTTATGTCGAGTGTGTAGATCATTCTTACCCTGGACACTTAGCCAAGGCCTTATTACATTTAACTCAATAGTATCACTCTCGTGTATATTGCAATTTAACCTCTGCTTTCATACTATACTATGTTTGAATTTGCACTGCCACCACATTGCCTTTGTTGTGATTTGTATTAGTTTGTAATGTCACCTTTGTAGACATTTGTGTTAGTTTGTACTGTTACCTTTGTAGACATTTGTGTTAGTTTGTACTGTCACCTTTGTGGATATGAGTGTTAGTTTGTACTATCACCTTTGTAGATATGAGTGTTAGTTTGTACTATCACCTTTGTAGACATTTGTGTTAGTTTGTACTGTCACCTTTGTAGACATTTGTGTTAGTTTGTTCTGTCACCTTTGTAGACATTTGTGTTAGTTTGTACTGTCACCTTTGTAGACATTTGTATTAGTTTGTACTGTCACCTTTGTAGACATTTGTGTTAGTTTGTACTGTCACCTTTGTAGACATTTGTGTTAGTTTGTACTGTCACCTTTGTAGACATTTGTATTAGTTTGTACAGTCAACTTTGTGGACATTTGTGTTTGTTTGTACTGTCACCTTTGTAGATATGAGTGTTAGTTTGTACTGTCACCTTTGTAGACATTTGTATTAGTTTGTACTGTCACCTTTGTAGACATTTGTGTTTGTTTGTACTGTCACCTTTGTAGACATTTGTATTAGTTTGTACAGTCACCTTTGTAGACATTTGTGTTAGTCTGTACTGTCACCTTTGTAGACATTTGTGTTAATTTGTACTGTCACCTTTGTAGCCATTTGTGTTAGTATACAATTATAGACTGGTGATGAGGTCAATACCTGTTTTTATGGACCCGCGAAAAGCAATATTGACCGAGGACGAAGTCCGAGGTCAATATTGCTTTTCGCGTGCGCATAAAAACAGGTATTGACCGAATTCACCAGTCTATAATTGTTTTATTATGTAATTACAGAAAATGAACTTCTAAAAACCAAAACATAATCATTCAGTCAAGAAAAGTAATTTTATTTCCACTACAAACCAATAACCTTACGTCAACAATACTGTGACAATACAAAGCTCATTTTACTGGTGTTGGTAGAAATTGTAGTTAATAGTAACATTGCAGCCATGCATTATAGGTCCGGGCATTCGGGTCAAGCAGTTATGTACCATGCTGCTCTGCATCTGCACATTAGACTTAATTGCAGAGTCAGTAGTTTCATGAACATCAATTGTTTCTAGAAGTCTGTCAAAGTCAACATCATTCAGGAAGTTATTGATATCATCAACAGGCGCGGCAGCATCACAGGTTTTCTCAGCTATGGTTGCTGACATTTTCTTCTTGGCTTTGTCATCAGTGTAGCCAGTGTATGTATTTAGGCTAGACTCAGACCTATGTCCAGTCACGGTCATAATATGGCGGGAAGGGACGTGAGCTGCGTCCAAGACGTGAACAGTTGTCGCTCTCAGTGAGTGATTACTATATTTCATGGAGAGCCCTGCCTTGATGCTCAGATTTGGCATCATTGAACCGATACGGTTGTGGCCAAGGGCAATGGGATAATAGTGCTGGTTATATTCCATCTTCGTGTTCGGTTGTTGGAACAACTTTGGGCAGTTTTTATTCAGAAGTCTTATGTACCTCACATAAGAACGGACTGGGCATCTTGTATTGTCTGTAAAAGAATGAATAAATTGTTTGAATAAAAGTGCATAATAATGTAACATTTTATGGATTTGAACCTTTGAGCAAGCTTTTATCAAAACTTAAAACAGCCGAAGGAAATTGAATGAGAGTGACGTCCCTTGATATTTGTAGTCACGGTTGCCTCGCCAGCGTCATTTGTTGTAACTTTGGTATGTATCCTTTCAGTGTTTACAATCATATTGGCTTACATTCAAAATAATGTGTTCAATAAAATTGCATACCTTTCTTCTCATACATCCTCCCTCTAGCACGGTCTCCGTCATCTTGATGGTTCTTAGTCTGTTCGTCCGTGCACATGTAAACAAACATGTCTCCCTCAGCGTCCGTGGTAACCGCTAGGTCTGTTACCCTTAGTGCTGCCAGGTTCTCTCTCCCTCTCCTTCCAAAGTGAAGCATTATATCCAGGAACACCTGATCGTCAAATATTAGGTCTAATTAATGGATTTATAGAATCATGAGCAGTAATAAACGGTCAATATTGATACTCATTAAAATTGTAAATACATTGAAGTGTAGTGCATCAAAAACATTTTGATTACGTAACGATTTTTGTATTTGTCTATTCACCTTGTATTGTAGAAATACGTGACTGTCATCACTGCAAACGTAGTCGTACAGTTTAATCAGATCTGCGTCGGCTATGGGGGCATGATGATTTACTTCGCCGAATCCAGTGCGCTTCACTTCTTTTCCCATCGCCTTGAAAGTCTTGCTTGACGTCTTGAAATCTGCGTCTCGTATTATGTCAATGTCAGGTCTTGTTTTTTCGATGTACCTCTGTATTCCATGTCTGTAGGCCATGAGCGTTGATTTTTTGTATTTTTCTCCTTTTTCGGTCCTTGCTTCTAGGTAAAACTCTGATAAATTAGCGTCAAGATCTTCAGGGGTGAGATTTTCAAATTCGATAGTTTTGCCCTTTTGGCTCAGGTATTCCCTTAAAACACGTGTCGCCGTTGAAGTGGCCTTCTTTGTGTTTTTGGCTTCAACATTTTCCAAAATAATGTTTTTTTCAGTATCCGAAAGTTCCGCAAAACGAGTTTGTTTACTTTCTGTCATCTCAGCGTTACAAATGAAGCGTAACGGGAATTCCGTCAAGCAAAGCTATCTCATTGGTTGAATCATAGGGAAGTCCTCATCCGGGTCTCTCAAAATCTATTTTTAGTAACTCAAGTCAATACGAATATTTGTCGGACCTGGGTTGGAGTCAATATGCTTTTCTGTCGACGGTCACGTGACCGCCTCTGGACCAATCAAATAGCCAGGAAAATGTGCGTACATAATAATTTGTAATGTCGACTTTGTAGACATTTGTGTTAGTTTGTACTGTCACCTTTGTAGACATTTGTGTTAGTTTGTACTGTCACCTTTGTAGATAAGAGTGTTAGTTTGTACTGTCACCTTTGTAGACTTTTGTGTTAGTTTGTACTATCACCTTTGTAGACATTTGTGTTAGTTTTTACTGTCACCTTTGTAGACATTTGTGTTAGTTTGTACTATCACCTTTGTAGACATTTGTGTTAGTTTGTACTGTCACCTTTGTAGATAAGAGTGTTAGTTTGTACTGTCACCTTTATAGACATTTGTGTTAGTTTGTACTGTCACCTTTGTAGATAAGAGTGTTAGTTTGTACTGTCACCTTTGTAGACATTTGTGTTAGTTTGTACTGTCACCTTTGTAGATAAGTGTGTTAGTTTGTACTGTCACCTTTGTAGACATTTGTGTTAGTTTGTACTGTCACCTTTGTAGATAAGAGTGTTAGTTTGTACTGTCACCTTTGTAGACATTTGTGTTAGTTTGTACTGTCACCTTTGTAGATAAGAGTGTTAGTTTGTACTATCACCTTTGTGGATAAGAGTGTTAGTTTGTACTGTCACCTTTGTAGATAAGAGTGTTAGTTTGTACTGTCACCTTTGTAGACATTTGTGTTAGTTTGTACTGTCACCTTTGTAGATAAGAGTGTTAGTTTGTACTGTCACCTTTGTAGACATTTGTGTTAGTTTGTACTGTCACCTTTGTGGATAAGAGAGTTAGTTTGTACTATCACCTTTGTGGATAAGAGTGTTAGTTTGTACTATCACCTTTGTGGACTTGTTTTGTACTTGTTTTGCTTGGACTACGTTTAGATTATATTTTGAGGGTTCTTAACTGAACATACCATACTTTGCCGTTTTTAGTTCTTACGAGTTAGAGACTTTGCTTCCGAAAATTTCAGATAATATTGTTCACAACTTCTCAGTTCGATAAAATGCGAATTCAGTATTAGCCACAAGAAACGTAGCCAAAAGCGTTATCATAAAACTAAGTCCCTAAGTCTGGATAAAGATGATACGATTACCCTTAATACGGATGGACTTTCACCGAACTAAGCTGACATTCATGATGTGTCCGGCTAAAACGATTTGAACCACGCTGGTGCAAACTGCATTACGCGGGTAGAGTCAACTTTGACGCCGGCTGTCATAATCAAATTACCTCAATAATATGTTGACCCACATATCACTGCTCGAGGAAATACTAAAGAAACAATGCCAGTGCCCTATTTTAAAATGACCCTGGATTTCTTTTTTTTCGGGTGTTTCTTGTTTGGCATATATCTCATTTGTTTCTCATGTAGAAACGAAATAATATGTAAATGGCAAGTGGCCTATTTTACAATGATCTTGAATTTTAACGCTTGTTTCTTTCTCTCCTTTTGTGGGGGGAGGGGGAGGTGTTTCTTTTTTGGCATGTATCTTACTTTGCTTTCGTTAGCTAGCTGAATTTATCTTAGTAATCATTTACATGCACGTCATGGTTGGTTGGATTCATGTGTGTGTGTGTACGTGCGTGTTTTTGTTGGTGTTTTGTGGACATTTGTCAGTTGTATAACTTCATCGGATGACTTGGTGATCGAGATGTGTCCCACTCAGGGACATTCAGAATCCAGTAATTGCAATACAACCTTCATTGATCCACTCACTGTTCCACCTATGACTGCGGTCCGTAAGTAATTGGGTCTGCATCAGATAGTCGAGTGATTGACATCATGAGCACTGATCTGCTCAATTTGATTAGAATGGTAGCAAATGCGGTGTTTGCTGCAATCACGAGATCGTGAAATAGTGAGTGAGTGAGCGGCAATACAAAAAGACTAAAAGTAGTTCTAAGATAAAGACACATTCATATAATATATAGAACCCTTTAAACGGGGGCAGTAAAACTACTACATTTTCACAACATGAGTTAAAACCAGCTATCATGTAGCTTTAAAAGTAAGAAACTATTTTTTGGACAAAACAGTGTACAAATGGGCAATTGATATTAGACAACTGATTGTAGACCATACTAGGGACCACGGTGACTTACATTACTTTTGCAATCTGAATGAACACTACCTGGACTTATATCATCCCATTAGCCACTGGCGATTGTTGTCGAATCTAGCCATAAAATTAAATCACACAAATATACGTTTAAAAATCTGGGAAAAGTTACTTCTCCAAAAAATACCAATCATTAAAATATATATCTCGCTACAAAACACAATTATCAAAATTCATCAATTGAATAAATTTTGCTAAAAAGAAACAAGATTAAAATGAAAATAAACGGTGGTAGGAGACCATGAGATACCTGTCTTTGGTTTACAAGTTCCTATTGGAAACATCCTTTATGAAAAACCTAACGGTATTCACATTTGTAGTTTCAGAACAAAATAATTGAATGGCGGGTCTGACGCCATAAGTGGGAACAAACGAGGCATATCAACTTTTTAGCTGCCTTCCGAGGCATGCAGTGTCTGATGATGAGTCTTGTGTGGTCTACTTCACTTTTCAGACGCTTGCTTACAGTTAGATTATCATTACGACATTGCGGAAAGCTTCAAAAATTGATTATGAGAATATTTTTAGTATTGAAAAGTTTTATGTGATAATTACCTTGACCTTTTGACGATATGACTGGGACGTCAAAGGTAATCCGGAGTATTTACTATATAACTGTGACTGAACTGTGTTTTGAAAAGTGGGGCAAATTAGGCAGTGTGTAGCCAAAAACAATTTATTAAAACTGGAGGTCATACATGTATTGCTCCCTTAAATATACCCTATACTTTCGACAGCCTCTATAGTTTGCAACTTCCTATTCTTTATATTAATTTGTTAAGTTGGTGGATAAATATACACTTTCGCGGTTCCTGATGCGATCAAGTCTCTTCTATACACCCAACAATGTGCTCAACTAACAGCGGAACTATTGCAAAATATACAGCACACCCAGTGTAATGTTCAAAATCATGGGAGCAGTGTAGCTGTGCATGAGTGACATGATGGACATAAATTAATGATCGGTTCTTGCCACATTATAGCGAGTCATAATGTGTTGTCACATGGGCAATATTTCACTTGTCATATTATATCAAGATCGCTGTGGTACATCAGATCTGGAGGAGTCATAACACTGATGACATGAGACTAGTTCCAGCCTTTGGTCATCGATACTCTGTGATGATACCATGTATTCGGTATTTGTGAAAAGGGTAATCATTCTATGTTGCACCCGTAACTCACAAAATTTGAAAAGAAAGGAAATGTATCTTCGTCATGCGACTGAACCCTATAAGCAAACCAGACAATAATACATAGAGCAGAATAAGAAATAAGCGGTATCAGAATGCTCTCAGCACATATAAGAAATGAAAGCATAAAAATAATATTTTTCGCTAAGGAATGTTCGAAATATGTTTGTTTTCTTTGCACACGTTCGACAGCATTCACAAAGTGTAAAACGTTGACTATTTTCTCTTCTCAAAAAAAGGACATAACTCAACATTCACTGGAAGATCGGTCAAAGTGGATCCCACAGACTCACCTGATGATTTCTTAATTCATATCGTGAAATATTCTTAGACGTTTGGCTGCTTCGTGATAATGGTGTTGTTGTCGGGTTTATGGACACATAAATGCTGCAAAAGCAGTTGAAGTAGTACACAGGCAGCTAATGGTTCAAGCCATCAAAGTGCCAGGGATGGCATTCTCAGGCTGATGATCTGAACGGAAAGATGAAATGTTTGATAAGTGCCAGTAAGGCCCATTCACCTTGAAATAAAATGTGTGGTAACATTGCGTCTCCTATTCAAACGTTCCCACGACAACATTCTATTCAAATGACCACTTGGGCATTTAGTCTCCATGATCACACCACAATGTGACATCTGAGGCTCGCAGAAGCTCCACAACTAGCGCTTACGCAATTCAGCAAAGCAGCCTTGAACTATTTTTGACTATGTTTGACCAATTTTATGCCGGTTTTGTACACTCCGAGAAAATCCTGTTCATCTAGATAGTATGTTAAGCTTAGCCGTAATGGCAGTTAGAAGCGCCGACAATTTTTAGGTAATGGACAGTGGCAACAAAATTATTAACTGTTCCGTAAATTATCATATAACATTTCCACATAATATCACAGAAAGATTTCCCTGCTCCTGGATGTGTCAAGATGACATGCAATGCGAGTCGGCTCGTCCGTTGGTAAACAGGTGTCTCAAAACCCTCATTACGACAATGAGTGAACGGTTGACGGCTAAGATCCTTCACTTCTTCCATGTCCTTGTAATTATGTACTTTGAGCTTTCTACCGCCTGTGTTAATCTTCATCAACGTCACCGAACTTCACACATTGTCAAGGACTCCATCTGGATCCGATGATGGGTGTCATTGATCTTGCTGTCAGTATCTTAAACCAACCTGTTCCTCTCAGGCTACTGACGCTAATTTTGTTAAATAATTTGCAGCCTGAATTCATTGGGCTACAAGTTTTTGTAGCTTGGACGAGATATATTAAAAGACTACAACAAGAAAACCACGATTATCAAACAAAACAGGTTCTCTCTGACTCGAAGGACATAACAGCCACGGACACTGTGTGATTATGTGACAAGGCTACTAGAGAAGAAAAGATTTGGGTTTTTTAAAACTTTTTGTGTGTTTTTTTGTGTGTGTGAAAACCGATGGTATGAAATCACTCTCTCAATATAACAGAGGGAAACTATTGCCTGACACAACACGGCACCGTTCAACATTCTTGCAATAATATGTATTAGGTGACAGAAGAACAGTCTTTACATGAAGACAGTACCGCGAAAAGCAGCAGTTTATGATAGAAGGATTAGGATACTGACCTGACATCAGACTATCTCTGTTGCAGCTAACAAGTCCTCTAAATCTCAAATTCTTTCGAGATTCCGAGAAGAGATTTGGTCAAAACATAATGTCCCCGGACAGACTGATTAGAGTCGTTTTCATATTTCATTTCTTAAATTAGTTTGTAGTTTTAAATTCGATCTTTGTTATATAGAGGATTATGTTAGAACGTGAGAAGACATTCTATAAAACCAGATTCCAACTGCTCATTGTATGTTTTAGGTTGCTTCATCACGTGCCGACCCATATGAGGCAGATTAAAAGTTAAATGCACCTTAATGGTTACCTATAACATTAAAGGTGAGGTGTGTGACAGGTGTGCTGTGCTCATTAAAGCACGTTTTAACCATTAAAGCACGTGGATATCTGTTGAAGATCCAGGTGTCTCAAAATATGTGACATGTCAAAATGTAGATATTTTAAGGCAAATATAACTCTGAAACAAACACAGACATTACTTGTCATAATAGATTGATTAGTATGATTGCAAAACGTATGCTTGATCAGATTTACATGATGGTGATCTCGAGACTTCCTGGTGACATGTCTGACTCTTGTGGATGCATTGATACGCTTTTGTGGCTATTTTAGGTTTGAACGTCCAACAGCATTTATTTGGACGGAGACTTTATTCCCCGTTGTTGACCGTCAGTTTTACACTACAATGATGGGTGATATATCGTTAGAGATCTGATGGGAAATCACTTGTACCTGGCAGACGTATTATGTTATCTCGTTATACTTGATCTTACGAAATTGAAGGATCGCTGATTTTCAGATCAATTTTAACAGTGAATGTCACGATCGTGATATTATACACATGACATTTATAAGTTATCTTACACTGTTTTCATAAACTATTCAGTACAAATCACTTCCTCAGAATTAGTTTGACAAAGCTGTAAAAGCAGTGAAGCTTCGCGAAGATTTCATGCTGGACTTGTTGAGAATATTTCCGACTTGAGAACAGCTGATTTCCGATGTAATTACGTAGTTTGACTTGTACCGAATGTGTCCTTACTTTGTGTGGTGGCCCTTTGACATGTCTTTGTGATTGTATTGTAGAGCAGGGTACCTTTGCCTATCTAACTTCCAAATGATTCAAAAACAGTGGTTTGTGATTCAGTCTGCCTCTGCCTTGAACGACGGAGTATATTTGTGGCCGGAGAAAGGGTTAAGAATGATCTAGCATCGCCTAAAACTGTTTTTGCCAATTTATTTACAGACAACATTTGTAAAGAACAACACATAACAGTGGCTATATGTGTGTTCGCTTGATTGTACATACTCACAATTTAGGAAGTATACAAGTGTATCTGGGGTACATTTAGCTACTGCGTTATGTACATATGCTAACAGTAGTGCTGTTGAAAAACTAGTTAGTGTGAAAGTGTGATATATCTCCTATGATATGAAGAAATTGTTTCAATAACATTTTTTTACTTGTGTGTTGATCTCCGTTTCACGTACGAAATAAAGCCTCACGTAATCGTGATCGGTGAGGTCACTGTTACTGAAAGGTTTAATGCGATAAAACTGATTACAATAGTAAACCTTTCTATTTCCTTTCTTAGTTTCATGCTGCAGCTG
This sequence comes from Haliotis asinina, assembly GCF_037392515.1. NCBI lineage: Eukaryota > Metazoa > Mollusca > Gastropoda > Lepetellida > Haliotidae > Haliotis > Haliotis asinina. The sequence continues at coordinate 3,852,746 of NC_090286.1, read as the reverse complement.
CCACTGCGAAGAAATCAAAACTTAAAACCTCTTCCCCTTGTGTCCATTACTCTCTCTTGGTGGACGTCATCACTCCCAAACATGCAATTGGTGACATGACATCCAGTTTACTTTGCATATGAAAGCATTTTATCCAGCAACTTCTGTCCTCATTATATATTATGCAGATCTCATGGGCAAATGGGTATTTCTTCTTGTCTTGTCTGACATGCACAGTTCAATGTGTCTATGTCCAGATATTCAACTGAGTGTTCCACATCTATAAACATTTGAAGGAATAGCTTGATGAGTTTTGGAATGAAAGCATAACATGTTCTCCAAGAGAGGTCGATAGGAAGAATAACGTGTTATCTTAAAGCTCTTTATTGTGAAATAGGATCACAAGTGATTTCAAGAAATAAGACATGGCTCAACCATTTGCTCCAGCACTTTCTAACGAAATACTGAACTTGATGCCAATGTCTGTGAACATCATCAGTGCATTGTCCAGAACGTCACTTCATTTTTATAGATATGTGAAACAGTGCTTGTACTCTCTACCCAACTGGAATCAGCATGTAAAGCAACAATATCCCATATTCACCTCCGTATCGCCAGAGGATGACACCCCAATTCCGAAGTCAGTTCGTGAACTGGCATCTTCCTTCTTGCATTGCTCTAACAGGGTTCGAAATGCATGAAATACTTTCAAGGGTGTAACGTGCCTTTAGTGTATTGCTTGACTTGTTCTTTATCAACACATATCAGGTCTATCCTCACTGGACTGTGAATCCATTACTTAAATTACATTTACCAATGTTACGAAAAGACAGCCGTCGTGACTAGTGTATTAGATTAAGCTTAGAGACGCAGCATTAGTAGAGTAGATCCCTCGAGGGTCGAACTGGTAGGATAAAAGTGTAAGCTTAACTGAAAGAGTAACTTTTTATTTTGGAAATTCAGAACACGTCATATTTGGCAACGATTAGTGTACGGTGATGAAAGTTATATCAATTTCAAGGTTGTATTTTCCGATTGTGTTTCCAGATGTGTGTGAGATCAAATCAAAATACATGTTATACATAGATTAACCCACAAACCTAGTCTTCAGTGACTTGTGAATATACGAAAGGGCATCTATTTGACTGACACTCATATTCAACCTGATGTGCGGCAGCAGTATAATAAATGATGTCTTAGATCCTGACAGCACCTTTGGTGGCTGTCTTTACGAACATCTTGTTGGCGGAGTCAAACACTAGGAAATGTCACAGTACATGGCCACACGGTATGCTTTCGGTAATGTTCACCTTAGCAATCCACGACCTTTCAGTCCGATTTTCACTAAAAATCTACAAAACTCTTTACATTTAGTCTGCAGCTAAAACAAGTCACAATAAAACTTATTGTTTTTTGTAATGGATTTAGAAGAGCTTTTAGTTTAAAATTAACTCCCGTCAATTCACGACATCAAGGGCCGGATTTTCTGCTTTATGCTTCTATACACATGGAATGTTTATAATACATTCTAGATCATTACGGGCTGTTGACTTCTTGAGAAAAGCGATACAATAAACACGTCACTTTCCCAAACTTTCATTGAATTTCTGTGAACAATAATCCAAAGATCGACTGTGTGAAAGCAGCATTATTGAAAGCAAGGTAACTATAAAAGACGAAGATGTCAGGAAAGGGGATATGTTATTAGCTTTGCCCAGTCTTTTGAAACCACCGTGTGTCTTACTAAGAATATTACTGTCACCTTTTTAATAGCCATCACTAGGTTTGATGTAATTTGGCTGCCCTTTGAAGCCAAATCAAGGGACATTTCAGTGAATGTGCTGACTGTTTAGTGACAGTTAATCAATAAATGCACATATAAAAGCATAGGATAACAATGTGAAAAAGTTAAAATTGAGCTCATAACTCAACAGTTTTTAACACCCAAATACACGTGAACTTTGATGCAACCATTTTGTACATTTAGCATTATTGTACCATAGCGAAATTATTAATAGCAGTTATACTTATTTCCGTAAGGTATTGTTACTACCCCAGGCTAGTTCTATAACTGTGACAATAACAACCTTCATGTCGCTTTGAATAATTGAATGGGTCGGGAGATGATGGTGATAACCCACAAATTCCTACTTTCGAGATAATTGCTTTTGAAAGTTTAGTCAATCATAAAAAGATTAGTGTGACTTTTGAAATATAATAAAAATATGTTGTATTTATTTATACTTCTGGCAGTGTGCAAGAAAGACACAATATGATTCATTTGCAGGAAATTGTGTTTTTATGTGCTCGGAGACACCTAATGTAAACATTTTGTGTTGGTTATCAGTTTCATGCCAAAATGAGCTTGTTATACTCTTGCTCAAGGATCGATGTTTGTACTTGTGTTAACTCACATCAGATACACACTAATAGGGAAATTTATGGCTGTGTCATTCTTAACGAAATAAATATACTAATGGAAAAAGTAACTGTTCATTATTTGGTGTTATGCTATTTTTAAAAGATAATAACATGGTCTGTGGTGTGTTTCGTGATTACTGTTTAACTGTTGACAGGATTATACCGGAATGTATTAGATTTGAACCTAAGTATCGTGACGCCGTTGAAGAAAATTAATGTAGTGTAAAAAACGGGTTCCCAAAATTAGTATCGCGTGTCCACTGTTGTCGTTGATGCAGACTTGACAGTGATGATGCACAAACGGCACTATGCGATTGAAGAAAGGTTTTTGGAACGTTGCTCCATGTCTGATCCAACATTCAGCTAACATTAATCACTGATTTAGGGGCATGATGTAGTCACAATTTACATTGAAATTAACATGTTTTCCACCAAAGTTAGAGTCTAGAGAATAATCTACTGTTCTTCATTTTTCAATATCAAGTGTCCAAAACATGCTAAAGAAAAAAGTTGATTGTACACAAAGTGCACATGCCACACACGATGTGTGAAATCAAATTTCATGAAAAGTGCTTTGATACATGTTTGTTTAGGGTTAATTATTTTTGTAACAAAATATGAATAAACTGGAGTGATATCCCTCAAAAAGAGACGTTGCATTTGTACCAAAACGATGATAACCCATCATCATGTTTATCTCAGCTTTAGTACAATCCAGATCATATAAATTATTTAGTAATGTGTTTCTACGTGCACATCACCTGCTTAGTCATAAAAGAAGAATTTTCATGAAAGAATTTCCAAGTTGGGTGGATTGTGGAATATCAAAATTCGTCAACCGATCAGTTTGGCAATATGATAAACCACTTGAAATAATGAAAGAGTGTAAAAGTAGCATTTTAAACACTTAAGTGTCAAGAAATGTTAGAATCAGTTACCTGAGAAGTTTCTTCATTGTTGGGTCCACTCATCAACTCTGCTCTGGGTGGAGATTACTCTCAAAACATCTCCACCAGATATCACATGTCCTCCCAGGATTTTATTACTTGTCGTGTTCTTGTCAAAAGGGAACCACATGCGTGTGTCTTATACTAAGTATGGACATGATGCAACTCTGCCCACTGCCACGGTAGGGGAGATAACTCATTCTCAAATAGTAACACTGGACCTTGGAGACCACTAAATACAATTATCTGGAAAAGAGCATGGTGTGAGGGTTGTAACTATTTTACCCCGACCCCTTCAATTGTATAAGAACTAATTACAGAAACAGTGGTTATTAAACATAATCCAGAATTAGAGCTTTATGTTTATGGAAAGCATGTGAATCTCGAAAATGAATCAAAACTTAATATGATGTCACAATCTTCATAAATGTCGTCCGATTGATATTCTGAAATCCAAATGAGTTATGGGAGCATATGTTTCGGTTGATACGTTAATTGAATGATGTGAGACAAAAATATCCAGTTTTGACAGCATGGCTCAATTACCTATCCCCTGATTGTTGACCATTATTTGATTACATTTCACCAACTCTAATATAACAGTTATAACGCTCACTGAGCCCAAATGTGGCATTCGCTTCATTACCAACAAATGGTGATCTCTACAAACAAGTCTCATTCTATCAGATGAAAACAGATGTGCTTAATGTGTCTGACGTCGTCCCGACAAGTCGATACAGTCACCATCAAAGGAAGTTCCAGTGAAACTGCTGCAGTTAAATATCAAACTAATGAGGCGAATAGGATGCAATGAAAAGGCTGATGAGAAATATACTTTACACATTAATAAGGCAGGTGAGTGTCAGGATTGCGTCAATGTTGAAAAGTCAATGAATATGTTCCGAGATCACCGAATCAGGACGGTTCAGACCGTTTGCCCTGTGTGTACCACAGTGTCATCATTTTTGTTTAACTGTTTAGATACTGTCAGTTTTGGCAAAGTGTGCTACGCTAGTCCGTAAAGCGTGGGGCCCCAATATCAACTTTATTAGACTGCTTCAATAAAAATGCGTGCGTGCGTGCGCGCGTGCGTGCGTGCGTGCGTGCATGAGTACCTTGCACGCATGAAACACAGACAGAATATAATTTCCATTGCCACATACGGGTTACTTCGCTTCTTATACCGGCTGTAATCAAGTCAAGGTCGCAAAGAGTGCTTTAACATACTTTCAGAAAGTAATGTAGAAGCAAGTATATGATATATTTCTGACTGTTTCAACAACTGAAGAACGTCAATGTTGTCCTCAGAATAACAACATAAACAATGATTCCAAAAAATGAAGCACCAAATGACATCACATAAAATTAAAATTTGATTTAAATTTTCAGTCCAAAACTATTTATCTCCACTTTTGCCGAAAGTATAAACCGTATAAAGACCCAGAATTGTATCAAGATAACACATCTATTAAAGTTGTAAAAAAGCGAATTTCCTGGTTCTGTTTCTTTTGTGAGCATTTGACCTTTCAACTACTTATTATATACTGTTACGAGAATGTAGTTTAAATTAAATTAGCTGTAAATTGTATTATTGATCAAGTGATAATTATTTGGGTCATAATGTTTTATGGTTTTGAGTGATAATTATCATGGGTTACATTTCGTATCATAAATGTTCAGTGCCATTAGTATTTTATCGTCAGGCCTATAAGGTAGCACTTTAGAGTTAATCTCCCGTTGATATTGCTATGAGGCTGGCCGAGAAGATTCTACGTTGATGGCGATGGTCGCAAAGTGTTCGAACGTTCAGGAATTAGTGGCTTTAATATATAAAGGGTGGTTGTCGTGATGACGACACGCGACACACACACACGATTAAATGGAGTACATCAAACTGACTGCCTTCGACAACGTTTCACCTACATAACCGCTGCCTGACTGCTCGTCGTGTTACAGTCAGTAAAACTGTTTCTCACTCTCACACCAAGACTTCGGTCAGTTGACATTATATTTGTGACCCACATGAAACCTGTCTGCTTTTTTTGTATCTTGGTCCAGTTTGCTAAATACTAAGTATTGAAAAGTTAAGACTTCTCAGTGTTGCTGGTTCTGAGGGGATTTCTTATACCTTTTGTCACTACAATTATTAACCGTAATAATACTTACGGTTAAATAAATGCCTACAGGCTCTTGATTTGTGGAAAGTGTCTCTAATACAAAGTGGGGAGGGGATCAGAAAATCCTCCTCCTACTGTATTGAACTGCTATATGAACCAAACGTGATTACGGCTCCACTGTATATGATGGAGCCTGCAAAAGCAGCCTTAAATTTTATATTCTGTCCATCACCAAGGTCTCTTGGATCTTTTCGAACTTCTCTCGTTGACAGTCTTTGTGTCGAGGCTGATGAGCCTGCTTCAAAACATCGCCCGATCAAACGTTCTTTGCAGCATGTTACAAAACTATTTTCGAAGTCCAACCCTGCATACAACTGGGTTTTTTTAATTCTCTGTACGAGGATCTGTATGAAAAGAATTATTCACTTACTCTCACCTCTTGGAATACGACTAAAACCTTTCCTTTCTACTGCGGGCATTGAGCTACAAACTATACTTCTTCCCGCCTTCCTTCTTGGCTATTGTCTAGGCCAGAAACCTAACCCTGACAGCTTTTAAAAAATCGGAAACTAATGAATTCCAATATTAATAAGAGTATAATCAATTAAAAATACATATAATACACAAACATTCGTATTCACAGATGGATCCCGGAATGGTGATGCAGTTGCTTGTGCCACGGTCACTGGATCCCGAACAATCATCTAGATTACCGGATCACAGCTCAGTTGACGCCCTATTGACGGCCTTAAAATATATCCATAATCACCACAAATATAAACAATATATAATTCATTCAGACTCTCTTTCGTGCCTTCAGGCTATTACCAATCTGTCTTGCAAACATCCACTTTTAATTGAGATTATTGCACTGTACAATGAGCTTGCAACTGGCCAATACGACAACGTCCTCTGTTAGTTACTTAGCCACGATGGAATTTCTGATAACACAATGGCTGATTTTGCTCCTAAGGCAGCTCTGAACAAATCAGTGACAGCACTAAATGTCTTCATATCCCATATACCGACTGTAAAGCCGTTATCAGATCTTATATCCGTAATCTAATGCGAATGGAGTAGGACTCTCAGGTAGTTATCAATAAATTACATGCAATAAAACCCTATATTGGTTGCACCTACTTGGGTTGTCGGTCCAGATTTGAAAAGAGATTATTGTGCGACGATGTCGTATTGGCCATTCTACACATTGTCACGGATATTTATTGAAAGGTGGAGATCATCCATTTTGCATCCCCTTGTAATGACAGAATCAACCTAAAGCATGCCCTGCTTAACTGTATTGATTTCTCCATCACATGGCAAAAATTTGTCAATGTCAAAACAATATGAAGGCTCTTTTTTATAATGTTAATTTTCCTTTAATTCTTGTTTTTTTTAAGGGAAATAGAATAACTGGACAAATTTCGAGTAATACGGTTTGAACATACATATGTAATACTTTATACATGGTAGTTTAGATAATCAACTGATATTGTTAGTGTCTGTATGCCTAAAGGGGTTATAGTATCGTAAGAAATATTGTCCTCCTGTCTCAAAATTTTAAAGGTATATGTAAACTTACTACCATCTGAGAACGCAGTATTTCTGTGATAATAATTTTAGCCAAATCTTCCTACAATCGCAAACTGCTGAAGGGATGGCGTAAATCCACCTGGGGTCCAAGCATGTAGCAAAGGCACTGAAAAACCCTTTGGTCCTTAATTTGGAGTCCTACAGTTGTTAGTGATCTATAGCCCATTTTTACTGTGTGTTGTCACTTTCCAGTTTACTGTTTCATAGTCTCCGTAACACGTTTTGAACGAACCAAACGTGATGTACTAGTCGCTGCACCGTGCTTTTTGACAGGTGTTTATAACCTTTTAAGATTTCATACTTTTACTGCTGTACTTTTACTGTCTCTCGTCAAGACATGGCTGAGATATTGCCGATGTAACGATAAACTCACTCAATCACTCGATATAACGACGGAAAGGTGGGACACATGAAGACTGTCTTGACTGAGAAGAAATTGCATAAATGATACATTTTGTGAAAGTAAAAGCATAAAAAGCCCTCCACCGTATTACTAAGAAATCTCTACTGAAACAATCCCACTTCAATGGAACTACAAACACAACAAGCCAGAGGATGGCCATGAACCCCACACAAAACAGTTGCTCGTACGTCCCTACATCATCCCTTGGTGGCATTGTTAGGGTTTAATGTGTTTACACTTTGCTTTTGTATTCTGTTATTAGTGTTTTGAAAGAATACAAGAGCCTACCCATCAGATGGGTATTCTGCTTGATCAGATAATAATTTCAAGAACTGCCAGCAGAATCTTGAAATTGTGTAATTGAATGTCTTCTCCTTTCATGCCAAAGTCCCAATTATTCACCAACAATAGTTAGCATGGTTTCGGGTCGTATTTTTTAAGCATCTGTGATTTTCTGAGCATACATTTGCAACTGATTTAGAATATAAACATGTGTAATCTTGTGGTAAATATTTTTCAGTCTCTGATATCTGACTGAAAATACCATTTACACTGTACATGGTACTGAATTAAATTGACTTCGGGGTTGCAAACTTATTAGATCACGTAAAATCTAAGGTTCCCAAGGCAGGACTAGAATCTCATTAATCATCCGTTAACATTTTGCCAATCGATCTGCGTAGCCACAGGCTTCACATTTCTTCATAATAGATTGCATGACGGCATTGTGAACTGCGCCTTACTGAGAACGTTTAAAAGGCCAAGCATGGCGTTACATAGCTAGTTGGAACCTATTTTAATCTTCAGACTGTTTCCAAATGTGGCAAATGAATATAAGTTACGGATTTGTAATATGTTTCCTCTGTTCTGCTGACATTTAATTTACAAGGGAAACTTGAAAGGGTATGAGATTTTTTTTCGGAACTCATGTAGAGTCGGACTATTCAACAGCACTAAGTGTTCGATGATACAGATTAATACCAACATCAACCCAGTCTTCCCTCGTTAAGCCTCAGGTGCTGGTGTCTACCATTTGCATCAACATTTCTCCGACTTCAGCATAGTATTTAGGTTTTGTGCTGTATTGTCCTTTTTCTGAAGAGAAAGCTATGAATATACATCGTGGGAAAGGTTTGGCGCCGTGTTGCCAAGACTGCCAATAGATGATGAAACATAATGACAGTCATCTTCATGACATACATTGTTTACTTTGCAACTAACGTGAAATGTCAAAGTGAAATGTCAAAGATTTTTCTCAGTCATTTATATCATAATTTTCACTAGTTCTAGACTACCAGTCTAGATGTGTTACCAGTCTAGACTAGGACTGTGAATATCACGTCATGAGATAACGCATGCATTTAAAGCCAAGTATATTGTACTTTCAAGACTGCAGAGTCACAATGTACAAAAACAAAGAATCTTAATGTGCAAACAGTTTGGATTTTAGGAAAATATGTGCACAAACCTATCCAAGCTGAATCACGACATATGGAGGAATGGTGACCACGACAAAACGTTTGAACAAAAATGTAATGTTTATAGAGAATCGCTAAAACGCTGGCTGCATGAAACGGACGAGAATCAAGAAATTGCGTATCATCCCGATCTGAAGCCTGTGGCTGGGGGCTTTAATATGCCACATCAGTGGTACTCCGCATGCATCGTTTCAAATCACTGTAGACGACAACAAAGTACCAGGATCGACATACGTTGAACCACGCAACACCATTACAAGGAGGAACATTACAGAAGACCGTTTCTAATGTGTGGAAATGATACGACAACTCTGGTAGTGCTAATCGGGTCAGGTCGACCTAAGATCGCTATACTCGGTTGAGACATCTCCGCTCACACATCTTCATCCACAACAACCCACATCCTTAGACTGCGCCGAATCCCCGACCAGACAGACCAGGAGACCAGTTCGACGTAACATCTTGACACAACGTCATCGGAGATCTTGCCAGCAATGACAAAGCTTGACTTCACGTTGCATGTGTTTGCCAGGACTTTCTCCAGCAAAACAATGTTCAGGGGTTACCATGGCCTCTGTGACCCGATTAGTCCCCCACAGAACATGTACGGAATACACTTGATATTCGGCTGACGCCAGCATACTCCGCCACCTCAGACACAATACGAACTGCCCACAGCACGTCTTCAAGAGTATCAAAGACTTCATTTACCATCTCCTTTCTTTATGTACCACCGCTGCCAAGCTGCCATCGATGCTTATAGTGGCCACACCAGATACTGGCATTTACTACCTAATACTTTCTGGATATTCAGGTTTTGGGAGTTTGTAAAGTGATGATTTTACTGTAACTGAAAAACGATGCCATGGTTGAATACGTTAAATTCCCTAATTACGTGAACTCGAAAACAGCATGTGGAGTTTCTCTTTGAAGAGTATATATCCATGAACCATGTGCATACAACAGTATTCAACCATGTCTAACTCGATACCACCGTGCCAAATCAACTAGTTGCAAAAATGTGCAATGTCTGTCACTTCCAATCCCAGCTATGTACAATAGCATGGTATACAACCATGTGAAAAAACATCGTAATCTATCAAGTCCAACGAAGTAGTACCCATCCACAGTAAACTCGCATAACACGTTTTTCGTGACTCGGTTTATTTAACTGCAATGAGTCAGTTGTGTATACCGATCTCGAAACAAAGTGCCCTATTCGGACGGATGTTTGCTTTGAAAAAATTGCCTGCCTCTCATAGTGAAAATGTTTTGTCACATGACAGATACAGTTCTTGAAGCAATTTGTCAATGCTGTCAGATAAATCTGAAACGTAGGTTTCCTTTCAGGAGAAAGACACACACCAGGGCTATGGATATACGATCTCGTATGTTAAGATCAGATACTGAGCCCCCCTTACAAAATCGGATAAGGTTTGTCGAGGTGTATTGTGTAACTCCGCTGTTATGCCGTACTGAATTGCATGTCAGCTCCATGTAGCAGGTCTCACCAGCTGGTATATGATAGTTACACGTCCACGTCGCAGATGCATACTCTGAGCGCATACAAATGAAGAGATGAACAATAGAACAGTGACTGTGAAACAGATAGGTCTTTAGGCCAGAGTTCAAATACATGAAGGAAGCTTGAAGGAAGGGTAAGTGAGGGAAGCTTGCAGGAAGGATAAGAGAGTCCCATCTCACAGCAGTAAAGTGATTGAAGGATTGAAGGATGTGGCACCAAACGCCCGAAAGCATTTACAGACAGCAGGAAAGTGCCAGATGGACAAAGGTTTCTTGAAGGTTGATACACTGCCGTAGGAATGGAACATACGTTCTTTGCAGTGTGTTTAGGTGATGTCTTGTGTGATGCCAGAAGAGGTTGTTACTGAGGAGTCCAGACAGAAAGATTAAGTCATATGGTACGGATAATCAAAAAACAAAAAGGGGTCAGTCGGAAGAACTTCTGATTTGGCGATCGTAGGTCTCAAGTGTCCGCAGGGAATTGCGGGGCCTCCGACCATTCACAGTGCCATTTGTGAATCTCTAGTGTGGAGTTCAGTCACGAATGACTATTGGCGCCACATTGATGGCAAAATTTTAGGTTCTAGCTCCGTGTATTACTCTTGTCAGTGAATGATTTTGGTTTTTATCACAACTTAAAATTTGTCGTGTTAGTTCGGATATTTTTCTGTAATTTGAAACATTTTTTTAAAAAAAATTCAGTGTATTTATACAGACGGACCTTTTCTGCGCAGTTACCCTTTGGGTCTTTGGATTATTTCCGTATGTGATCATTTTTAATACTTCCAATTATTTTCTTTCTATCTGATTTAAAATATCTGTAACGCATACACTTTGTATAGGCGCTCAAACAGCATTTGAAACAGTATGCTCGTATCAACCTCTCAGCTCGGAGATGTTGGAATATGGTTCGGGAAAATCGATTTTTTTTGTATGATGACTTTACTCGTGTTACACGTGTTTACTCTTATTCTTGTACAGGTGTACCATGCACGTGAACACCTGGACTCACAGAACGTGTTCTTGTACTGATGCATAGTACTTCTGAATCATGTTACAGGTTTCTTGCTGTCGTGTATATTGTAAGGTGGCGTGAAACAATATGAATAATCCTAGACAAATTTAACATTGCAGCGATTACGTACAATTAATAATAATGCATTACTTGTTTGCACAGTTGCAAATCTGAGGTATGACAATACGCCAAATAACCAGATTGCTTATACAGAGAACACGTGATGTCTCAAAGTGTAGTACACTGTAGTTTACTGTTTAGTGTGTTAGCGTCATGTTCTCAAGACCAAACAATATAAAAGGATAGATCACCAGGACTTAGTAGATAGTGTGGTGTCTGTTATTTGCAAAGCGCCGCCAAGGAGATTTAAATTTCAGTTTAAAAAAAAAGCTTTTAACATTTTCATTGAAATTCAAATACGGAAATCACTGTTTTTGAGCTTATATTGCAGATGGTATCAACTGCAAATCTCATTACATTTATTTTCATTCAGCATCCCGCATCCTGCTAGCAAGTGTATAGCTGAATATGTAACCCGTGAAGGTCCCGGGGTAGAATAGGCCTTCAGCAACCCATGCTTGCCATAAAAGGCGACTATGCTTGTCGTAAGAGGCGTCTAACGGGATCGAGTGGTCAGGTTTGCTGACTTGGTTGGCACATGTCATCGGTTCCCAATTGTGCAGATCGATGCTCATGTTGTTGATCACTGGATTGTCTGGTCCAGACTCGATTATTTACAGACCGCCACCATATAGCTGTAATATAAACTTAACTCACTCACTCACTCACTCGCTGAATATGTAACAGTACTTACAGCGACTTCAAGGAAGTCTGTAGTTTATCGATGACACAAACCGGCAGTTAATTCTTCATGCTGAGCGTGACAAACGGCAAGCAACGTTACACACTGTAGATATCAGATTTTTTTCCCTGGACACTGTGTCTTGGAGACTATAGCTAGAGATTTAACATGTCACAAACATCGATTTCGTAAGTAATAGTAAACCGATCCAATTAAGTCCAGACTTCCGAAAGGAGTGTCCCTTGATAACACGTTAATAATTCCCCATGCTTATATCTCACACATCGTCCCACGACTCATGATTATATGTTATCTCAAAATACGCAATTCGTGATCAACAAATACAAAGGACTTCAATCAGTAAACGTTTGCAAAGGTCATAGCCACTGGGCGTGATTTCAAATCGTCATACACGTGTTAGGAAGTGGCCTCGATGGTTGAGTCTTCTTTGAGTGCTTCATAATCGGGAGGACAAGGAATCAGGACGTCAAAAGCGCACGAGTGGGCGAAGGTATTGCGTGAGGCCAGACAACGCTGCAGTCTAGGTGGTAGTGATCAACAACGACTGCACGACTTGCCTTAGGGTGTAAATGTAACAACTGGCAGAGACACGGTCTAATACCTATTTCGACGTTTACAACAGGGTTATTACAAGTAAAGGAAATGCCTGTGTGGAACACGTGGCACTGATCGGCATACGGCAAATTATATATTGGTGATATGGCTCCTTTGGGCTTAATAACAGATTGATGGTAAGTCCTACACATTATGGGTCAGGATAATAGGAAGTGATAGTAACAGACTGACAGTGTATACCCTTACGAAGTAACAGATTGACAGTATATCCCTTTGACCAAGTGTAACAGTTTGATAGTATACCCCTGGGAAGAAGCAACAGAGTGATGATATACCCCAGGGAACAAATGTGACAGATTGATAGTGTACCCCTGGGAACAATTAACATATTGATAGCATATCCCTGGGAACAAGTTACAGGGTGTCTGTATACCCTGGGAACAAATAATAGATTGATAGTATGCTAGTATGCCCCTAGGAACACGTGTAACAGATTGATAGTATACCCCTAGGAACAAGTAACAGATCGACAGTAAACCTTTAAGAACAGGTAACAGGTTGATAAAATACCCCTGGGAACAATTAACAGATTGATAGTATATCCTGGGAACAAGTAACGGGTTGACCATATATCCGGGGAACAAGCAACAGATTGATAATACACCCCAGGAACAAGTGTAACAGATTGAAACTATACCCCTGGTACAAGTAACCGGTTGATACTATATACCCGAACAACAGACTGATAGTAAAACGTTTGGCTAACCCCTGAGCACCCTTTGGACACAGAATAAATGATTGTTTCTTGACTCGTGCAAGATGATGGTGACTGTCTTTTTGTTACAGGTCTTGACCTTGATGCTGTTAGGCAACTGTAAGGTTGCACGTGCTATGTATAAATCTTCTACCAGCTGCTCATCTGTAGTCCTTTTATTCTTACTGCAAAACTGAAAACACACTACGGTCAATACTTGAGTCCTAAAGCAATTAACGTGCGAAGCCCGGCTTTCGATATTTAGAAATTTATGAACTTGTGTTCTACTTGTGTCATTTCTTCAGTCGATATTTCATGCAATTAGGGACAATTTCGACGCCATTCATTATTTCCTTACAACACTCTGCACTGTGTTTAGGAGGCTTGTCGGAAACCTCGTCGCATTGTCCTGATTCGCACGAGCGGGGTTTGAGGTTTGGGAGTTATTTGTTTGTGGGGCATTACAAGTAGATATACCGTTTGAGCTTTGACGCAATATTAGTTATTCATGTATCAGTCAAAGTAATTGTCACGTTATGTGCTTCTTTACATTCCGCCAGATGGCAGCTTCTCCTACACTGCTCTATCAACATAACTGTTAATCTACAAGGACAGCTTGCAAAGCTTTCTGGTGTTCTGAATAACCATATTGAATGGTCTTTTTACGAGAACACGTTGTGCATCTGGGTGTCTATTCTTGAAAGTGTTCCAGCTAAAACAGTTAGGACATCCTACCTTTAAGATGAAGCCCATCCTCGAAAAGATAGCGAGCTCTACTGAAGTTGAGTATTCCTCTACATATCACCCATGATTCATTGCATGGTAAAACACGCATGTATAAATGAGCAACTACAATCTTGTTCATCTTTTAATGGACATAGTACAAGACCAAGAAGAAAACAGAAGAAAACACTATAATTATCATTAATTCATAACTTGTAACCAGGAAAACTGAATACTCGTTCTCGAATAAATTTAAAATATTTAATGAGGTTTTTTATGTCTGTTTGTTCGAATAACAATACTTCCAGAAAAAAAAATTGTTTTACGTCAATATATTCGATAGTGCCATCTGTATATGATAATTTTATAAAGATTTAGAGGTTCATTTATTCAAAACAGAGTCAAATGTTTTCTTTTCTGTTTGAAAGTCTGCCAGCGAGTTAGATATGTGCAAAAAATATGATAATTTTGTTTTGTTTTTTTATGAAAATCTTGACTTGAATTCCTATCATGCGTCATCTCAAAATGTGAAACTTCACCTAGGAAATAAGCAGGCATTACTTCTCTCATTAGGTTGGCCATGTCATACCATAGCAATATACCATGCCATAGCAATATGACAAAAAAGGAACAATGTTGTGTTTCAAAATGGCTAGAATAGGCATGAATTAAATATATCTCCTTTGGAGTATTGCATTCCATCAAATGTATTCATTCATTACCAATAGTATTTTAACTAAACAACCTCTTAACTGACCAAACCTGTGTTTGTAAAATGAAATGTTGTTTTAGGAGAGATTTTGTTTCAATCAACGTTAAAATGGTGATCAAACAAGTACCACAGCATGTTGAGTGCCACTAAGATGGACATAGGACAAGTCAGAACCCATTTAGTCTTTGTGTTATGATAGGATGTCTTAAAGTTAGGATACCTTTCGAGAATAAGATAGGACAACTAGCCTAAACCCTAGGAGCAAACGTGTCCTTGGGCAAGGGTCCTTTCTGGAATAAAGCCCGGTTGTATACACACTAAATATAATTGACGTCGGTTTAAGGTTAGTTCAGCTTTGTACAACCAAGAGATTGAGAGTCGTGGAACGGGAATATTGAGATGTGGTTTATGTATCATACGATGACATGATGAGGCCTGATGACCTATGGCTGATGTAGGTCTATGTCCTAACTAGTACCATATATTCACGACTCTATAACCTTCTGTTCATGGGTGGGTCTCAATATGCCAGGGTCCACCTTTGCTTCTTGATTTTACACTGAAACCTTTGGCAAGACCTGGAAGGGTCTGCACTTCATTTACCAAGAAGGAAATTAATAAGCATGTATCAGCTGAATATGATATAAGGGCAAAACCAATAGTACCGGGGTGTAAAACCTAAAGACATGTTCAGCCCTCTCCGTCCAAAGCTGCAGAAGAATCCGTATGCAAAGATAGATATATGCGTACAATGCCAGCACATGCACCACCATGTCCTAAAGGCTGACTACAATCCTTCATTCAAGGAAGGACTTAATCAATTCTAAATTAAGAAACGTGAGTTTTGTAGTAGCTCAATAAAATGACATATTTTCCATAAAGACATCATTTGTTTTTCGCAAGTAGAGCAACAAACCTATACACGTCAGGAACATAGGGGAAACGTGACTCTCAGTATAACCCACCTGAACTTGGCGGCCATAGACATAGTCCTTTTATGTGTGCCAGTGTTAATGTCAGCGTGACTATAGCAAAGTGAATTCCATTTAGGTAACTATATCTAAAATGCTGGACTTCTCCATCTGTAGCACTTTGTGAAATTCAGAGGTGCGACTTTCGGGCAAGAAACGGGTATTCCCACTGACAAATGCTAATTGAATAAGATACGAGTAACATGCTGACTTGCCTGATCAATGTCACCTTTGTGACACTGGGTTGTAAGACATTCGGCAAAGAAATAAAGATCCCCATTGGCACTGATGGTGCCTATAATCCTACTGATGTCTTTCTTGATTCGTATCTGCTCGGATTGTCACAATGAAGGCAAAGATTCTTGTTCAAAGAATTTAACAGAACGTTCAGGTAAATCAATGATTTGGTATGGTTCAAGATGCATATACACCCACTCATTACTGAGGTTGCCTCATGAATTTCACATTTACCCTGTCAGACTATATAAAGAAGGCTGAAATATTAACTTAAGTTACGAGGATGAGAAACCTATACATTGTATTTCATGATCGCGTGCAGTTCTCTTTCGATCCATCCTGCCAGTTACATGCATTTCAGTGTTCAGTGTTATCCAGATTCATAATATGGTGTACATTTATCAGAGGTAATCAGCATTTAACCTTACGTGTATTTGCATTTTAACGATGGCAGTTTTTAGCAGTCTGTTCCTAATACATATTGGGCGCTCAGGCTCGATGACGTGTTATTGAACACGGGAATCTTTACTCCCAGTGTTGATCACCCGCTTATCTTGTTCACGCTTTTCCACAAATATATACGGAGTTTCAATACTGTTGATTGTTGCGTTTAACAACAAACAAAGACTAGTGCTCCATATACATCACTGGCCTTCCTGTTCTGCACAATGAAGCGTTTGTAACCAAGGCATGTTTCCTTCCTTTAATTTCAGCCCTCCTATTGATCCACTTACTGTGCTGAGAAATTGTACGGCCGAGTGGGGACGAGTGCGGAGGATATATACAACATACAGATACACACAGCTTCTGTCGTCTTTTTAACCTTAGAAATGTGTCCACCTTAAGTTGCTTGTTCATGGTTCACTGTTCTGTCGCTCCCAGGACCATGTACTTTTGGAGTCATGGCACCGATTCCTTCTTCAAGGCAAATTATCATTTAGTTGCAACAGTGTAGTTTCGTTTAAAAAGACTATACCTCTCCGTTCATCGATAGCTGCCCAAGCTTAGTTTGTTCACGAGTTAGAATACCTTTTGCGCTTTGACTGACTAAAACCAGGTCTGATGTTTACCTTGGGCTAATTTGAAACTTTTTTAAAAAGTGGATCCATGTAATTTGTACATTTCCCCTGAAAGCGAAAAGCAAAAAATCATGTGCCGGGGTTTTGTTGTATCCAGGAAAAGATGCTAGATGCACACATTTGGAAACCTACATGTACGATAGCTTACGAAAAATTTAACTCGTATTCTACTTTGAAAATGAGACTTCAAATTTATCATACTTCTTACTTAAACATCACACTGCGGGTAATGATCATGAATTGTAATCCCTTCTTTCGATTTGTAATAGCTGACATTCCATCTTTGTTTACGTCTCAATAACATTAATGGTCCCATACAACTAGAGCATTAGCAAAGAGACGAGATTTGGATTGAATTTAGTTAGTTGTTGGAAATGCCTATCGCACGGAACAACCACACCTATGCCTGTAATACGAGTTAGATGGTACAAGTTGGTTAATGAATGAGTTTCAAAAACACAACCCTCTGCATCCTTTTGGCCAGAGTAGCACAGCGGAAACAGGGGTCTCTCATTTTAAAGTGTGTCCTTGGTAGTTCCTGTCAATCAATATCCATTAGGAACATCCTCGCTATAATCCTACTCTTCACGTGCTTTTGAGTGTAGGGAGGGATGTGTACTTTATTTCTTTGTAACAGAATAGAACTGAAAACGTTTCAGCAAACTGCAGAGTATTTTAGAAGAACTACGCGACTACAGCTGCCTCTCGTCATCCATATGTAACATACGTCACAATTACGGTGCTTGATAACTTTCCCAAACATAAAATGAGGATTTTCGACGTATAAATATTCTGTCCCAACCAGTCATCAATTTTCAAACAGGCATTTAGTTAATAAAGGTTTTGCGACCACTGGGTAATATTGTATTCATGGTATCACTATGAAAGTTAGATCCGAAAAGTTGGTTTTAGGAGAGATGGCTAATGATTATGCGAGTGTTTAGAAGATTTTTGCTTTTGTCTGTTTTCTTTCAAATGTCAAAACATCAGCATGTATTTGGAAAACGACTCATCACTGTCAGAAGACGTCTAAGAGTACAGGAATGCAGCGTTTTAGCCTGTTCGTGTTGAACTGATGGTGTACAGTCCTACGTCAACAGGAAACCGTGTATATAAATACGCAATTACATCCAGCGACAGAGAAACAGGTACTGTATCTCACATGCTCTTTACTAAAATGCTGGAATAGATCAGTGTAATAAGATTGGGTTTTGTGTCTTTATCCTATGTAATGTTATGATTCAGGAAATATATTGGACATGTGAAGTCTATGATCAAACATTTCTTCAACCCGCTACATCAACCCGCTGCATCAACCCGCTGCATCAACCCGCTACATCAACCCGCTGCATCAAAATGTTTGCTGTGATTATCGGGCCTACGCATGACATATTACCCTAAAATCGTTAATTGACATGTTCATCATCATTTGAAGATATGTGCCAAATTCAGATTTCAACATCAAAATATATTTAGTACTTTACAAAATCTGAAGATATATATACACTTTGAAAACCCATGTAACAGTGGTATAATGTATTTGTGGAATCTACCAGGGAACGTCATCACGTTAAAAGCGGCGTGCATACAAGATATTGACAAATATACACCCCAAGGCACCCATAAAATCAAACAGAAATCACTTTGTATTTGAATATCACATTATGAATCACCAGCACACGTAAATCAGTTCATGCAGCTAATCTGACATCTTCAGCTCTAGTTGTGAAAGCGAACTGTATTGGGCAGTTTGTGAACGCCAGAAGTCAATGGCATGGTGCCAACTGGGCGTGATTAACTTGACAGAAATGGATTACCTAACTACATCTTCGAAAAGACACTTTAGCCTGTATGACTTGGCGCCATGGAAATGGACCAAAGAGCACATGGACTTTCATAATGATTGAGCTATATACGGCGACTGTCATAACGCAATCTAGCACTGCTTGTAGAGCGATGAGTATTTTCTGTACACATATAAGCAGGAGAATTATCGCATTAGCGAATCTTACAGTGACTTCAAGGTGTGTTGAGAAATGGCCTTGGGCCGTTATATTTACTCCAAAGAAGTCACAGATTGGCATGGAAATGATGTTATTGAACCGTTGTCAAATGTGATTGTAATTACTGAATGACGCAGGCAAGTATGTATCACCTTGCCATACCCCTTCTAGTGGCAGACCACAATCATCCACATAAAACCTGGTGGTAAAGCGCGTTAGGTGCAAATTGATGTTAAACTTTCCTCATCCGACCAGACGTACGTCTATAACTAACCTGCTTACAACGCCCTGAATGATATAACGAATTTGATTTTAAGTCGAGCATTTGAAGTCTATTTTTAGCATAAATACGTTGAAATAGTGTAAATGAACAACATTTATAACGAATTCATATGTGTGACCTTTAACGTTGATAATCCCAGTAGTTCGCTATATCTGATTATATGTCATATCTGATAATAGAAGCTAATTCTCACCAAATAACCAAACTGAATACTTTAATGACACTGATGTGCAACTCTCTACTACAGATTTTCTTTTTCGAAAGTTGGCAACCCACAGCCCTTGTTTTGAATTGTGTTGTTTTCTATTAAATATTTTAATTTTACCAGTTTAATAGCCATATGTGTGATACTCTAATATGTTTACTGTCCATCGTGGACAGACTTTACTCTTAAGAATGTTTTTTTTTTTCATTTTTTCTTTATTGTATGAATTCTTTTCGTCACAATGCGCTTAGATATTGTCGATGTGACCTTAAATACTAAGTCACTCACTTTTTTCGAACGTTGTGGATGACGGTTAAGGAGCTTCCCGTGTCGTGATGTCCAAACACTCATGTATCTGTGTGCCAGTTCAGTATTCATCCCGACGTTTATGACGGGTGCCATCGCCTTGGCAGGAATGCTTAAATTGTCGCCAACATCATCTATCGCCTGGCGTCACTGTACTCACGATATACACGATATCAAATTTGCTTTTGATAGATATTAATTGTTGCCCTGGAATGAGATATGTGTCGTTTTTTTAGATGAAAATGTATGTGTTACGTAACTTTCACTTGTCAAAATAATTCTTTTCATTTTTGTTTATTTATGTAAGGTCACAATATAATCGAACAGAAAAAGTGATTCTTCAGTAAATCATGAAATTAATGTCACGAATTTGATGCGACTGCGAAGGTCTGTTTAAAACGCGTCACGAAATTAATGCGAGCCTAGGGATCTCTGTTCGTGATAAAATGTGACAGCCTGAATCTTTTATGTTGTTCATTTTCTTTTCACACTTGTCATTTACTAAATACCCTGACTAGAACCTCTTAAGCAATGAATGGAAATTAGGTGCCGATGATCACGCTGGTTACTTGCTACTATGACAACATATATTAATTAATCTTACGTAATTAAACCGTCACACGTATTAATCAACCATGTTCCGGACGTTGCTTTGCAGTAATATCCTCCAAATACACGTATTCCAAAACACGTTAAACCCGATACTTTACCTACTCCTGCTAAGGAAGATCGATGCACCAAAAGAAAGGTCTTTGCTGTCCAAGTAACATAGGTTGTCCCCGCCTGAAACTGCTTTAAACCAGGTTACAATTGCAAACTCCACTTGGTGCCTCTGGGATAGGCATGTCATGACTAACATCAATTTATTTCAAAGTGTTTGTTTCATTTGACGAACGGTAATGACGAGATTCTTGCATGTTAACTCGTCCAAAATAATTGCCTTTGGCCTTCAGGTTGAAGTGGCAATTAGACAGCCTCAGCCCAACCGTACATGTTAAATGGTTATTTTGGTGTAAAGTAAGGAGTCAAGAAGTCACCGTTTGAGGTACCAGGAAACTTGGTCTCTTTAAGGTCTTGTTTATTGTAATGATAAGGACATTCTCGATGGGAGATCATGCGACAGGCGGGATTACTAGTGATGCTTGCGGTTTGCCGGCCTGGTTCCCTGGGTATGCTGCGCTGGAGCTTCAATGATCCCGGCAAGAACTGCACAATGGCGGCCTCCACCTCTCCCATATATTTAGAAATGCGCATGTGCCTGCAAACATGTCGGGTTTCAGTCGAAATACCACAACATGACTGATAAGAGGCTAAATCGTGCTCGTTTTGTTGTAAATTGTTACATTATGTAGTTCTCGATGAAGTCAAATTAAATCGAGAGGTTAAATCTTCCTGTTTTTCCAGTCTTTTGGATCGCTTTGTTCAGACTTTAGAGTTCGCTAGTAGCAATCACAGCTGACACGTATGATAACAAACGGTTAGCGAGTATGCTTTAAGTCTTATATTGTATTATGAACTGGTTTTGAACGTACACTCTTGATCTGCTAGCTGACGTAAATATAGGGAGTAAAACATAGGAATATTAAGAAATAAAGTTCGCTCTACCCCAGTGTGTTTTGTAATAAAGTATAGTTTTGCCCTGAACTATTATAACAGAAGCACGAGGAAGGTAGTCCGAGCGATTTGATATTATAACAGATGAAGCTGTCTAGTTAATGGACATTCCACGCTTGCGTTGTGGGAATGAAAACATTGCGAACGTTACCGTGTTGCGGGAAAATTGTGAGTCGAACTATGAGACGTTTTATCCGTTGGAAAACATAAACGAAATGTTTCCATTAGTGATGTTAGCTGAGAGACACAACTGCAAACCACTAAACGGGATGCAACGGAGTAGGTCACTGTAGCAGACAGTACGACCTGATGGCAACTGACATGCACCGTGATATCGGTTTCTTTGTGGTGTTCGACTACAAGGGGGCAGACTAGAATGGCGCAGTGACGCCAAAGCATTGTGACGAAATGCAAAAAAGAGCATAATATCGTTTCACAAAGTACTGTCGGCGCCTTTAATTTTTCATCGAAGCATCTTTGAAAATGCTGTTCATACGTAATATCCTTGACATAATTCGCATAATATTATATTGAATTGCACATTGTATTACATTTTTTTGTTTGTCCTTCGACATTGCAATGGTACCAATGGTGTCGAGTCAACAACAGAAACCTTGAATAATATATAGTGGAAGTTGTCTAAACCGGCACTCACTCTGACTGAAGACACCGTCCAGTTTAGACAATGATAATGATAAATAAATCTACAAGCCACGAATGTGAGTGAAACTTTATGCCGGTGTTGACAACTTACTGGATTTGACAGATGCCGGATTTGACAACTTCCACTGTATCAAGATTGTACGTATTCTTGTTGAACATTCCCTATGTCTTTGTATAGTATCACATATCTGCATCCAGGAGGTGTGTCCTCATTACATGATTAACAGACATCGTTGATACAATCAGGACATTAATGGACATTCAATGACGTTACCCACACACCATTCAAGCGAGGGTGGACGTAATTGCTTCGCGGTGACTCTAATGTGTTAATTTGGTTTGGAGACGTGATGGTCAAGATTGGCCTATTTTGATGACAAGGAGAGAGAGTTACTGGACAGATGACCCCTGAGTAACCTCCAGCATTGTTATTACCAGTGAACTTGGACTTTGAATGTAAATACCTTCAACCAGGAGTACAGATGGTTTATTCTATTACATATACAGGTTCTTGTGATAAAGGTGAATATTTGTGAGAAGGCTTTACGTGAAGGCGAAAAATATATAGAATCATTACGACTTCTATTATGTCACCAGCGTCATTTACTAAATGACTATCAAAGTTAACGAAAAGATTAGAGTGTCCTGTGTTGCATCTGTTACAAACACCATCAAAGTCAAATCGCTTGACTTGTGTGAATGAGTGAGTGATTGAGTTTACTTATACGCCGCACAGAATATTCCAGCTATATGGCGACGGTCTGTAAATAATCGAGTCAAGTGATCAACAGCATGAGCATCGATCTGCGCAACTGGGAATCGATGACATGTGTCAACCAAACCAGCCTGCCTGATCACCAGATCCCGTTAGGTGGCCTTTTATGGCAAGCATGGATTGCTGAAGGCCTATTCAACCCCGGACCTTCACGGGTCACTTGTGTGAAACATAATGTGGCAGTATAATTCAGTACATAACAATGTTCCAAGTGTAATATGTACATTTGTATATGTAGTCAAATTTGTGCAGCGGTGTGCTGTGTTTAAACCTGTGTTATATTTATACAGAACTCTGGAAGGTACTACAAAGTACTACAACTTACGGGTTTTCTATTGTAGACTGGCCTAGGAAGTTAGAGGCATCACTCATTCCTCGCATCTCGCATCAAATTTCAAATTTTAAAAAGCCAGTGTTTCTTACCCTGCTTAAAGGGCCTATTTTGGAAAATTGAACATTGTGGCAGTGACCTGAATATTCCGTCACTGTCTTTGCTGCTATAATCACTGTTTTTGTATTATACTGTCTGTAGATGTATGCTGCCATTCTGCTTGTACTGCCAATGTAATTCTTTTGTACTGATTTGTATCAATTTGTAAGCTTGATTTTAGAACGCATTGTTAATTATGTCACATTTCTTTTATTTGGTTTCACACGAAGTTCGTTTGCGAACTGGTTTTCGGTTAACTGTATTAGATTTAGCTTGGGAATCAAGACTTAAAAATATCGAAACATTGTAAAACATCATGTAAGTTAAAATAGCTTATTTTATGGTTGTTGATTCAGGTTTTCTTTCCTCACATACTTAGACGATAACAAGTACTCTGTTTTCAAAGTATAGCTTGGTTGATCGTCGATTTAATGAAGTTAAATTGACATTTGAATCCAAACAGCTTCTTTTTCGTCAAATTATATTTTGACAAATCCTTCATGGACTTATGTACAGTTTCATCTTTTTATGAAAATTCTTCTATTTAGATTTATCAATCGGACATTATCGACAGTAAGTAAACTGAAAGGGAGGTCCATATTTATCTTTGTTCCTTCAGTCAGCTGAACCTGTGGGAAAATATTAAAATCAATGTAATTTAATGGCATTATCCAGCTATATAAGAAAATAAGCAGTGAAAGAATCGAAACATAAACAAAACCCAAACATTAGGGATCTTTGTAAAATACCAATACCGTACCTTCATGAAACATTTCCCGTTGTCATATTCATTTCCCTCGTAAGCAACACCTTTTGTTAAACAACTGTATTGTACAAAACTATTGTACAAAAACTACCATTTGACATTCATCTTACTGTACATTGTATAATCCCACTTGGTATGAGGCAACTTGTTTAGGACCAGTGATGCTTTAATCATCCCACCCAATAACGTGTCTTGTGTCAGAGTCAAGGTCTATTTCTTTTTCTTCGTTTAAATTTTCTTTATTTTGTTCTATTTTTATGTCTGGGGCGGTCAACTGTCCAACCCTTCCATCTCTTGGGAAGGTTTACGAACTTGCACAAGTTGGGATCTGAAAGTCCGAGTTGTAAGAGTGTGGGGCTTGTTGTGTGATCTCATCTTACCTTACAGTCCTCAGTATGCTGAATTTACGAACGTGTCCAAATTCCGAACAAAGTTGATAGGTAGCACATATTTATCTCAGAAGGTACAACTTTATATTACCTCAGACATAAGTGTCGTTTTATGTTTCGCTAAGCGCTCTTCTATTATTTTCAATGCACCCGAGGTACATTGCAATGTGCCTCGCTGCCAAGAGCAAATCATTCAGTAATTTGTGGCAGTACTTCTTTATCTCGAATCACATTGAATCACGCATGGTTCACGGAAATTACCGATGTTTTGCAGATGCAAAAGGATGGTATTTTGACTTAGGAGGAAGAACCATCTCTCTCTCTCTCTCTCTCTCTCTCTCTCTCTCTCCCTCTCTCTCTCTCTCAGAGACTAACATTCGGGTTATTTCTTAACTCTAGAATTTAAATAAATAGAACATCAACAGCCACTTCATTAAGACATCGAACTTCAGTGTCATGTTACAGAATCCAATTACCCATTGTGATGTCAATGTGTGCCTATACAGCATATATACTGGACAAAATAAGTCAGGGATGTTGGTATTTTTATGATTGATATTTCATCAATGAAGAAATAAATCGTTATTCATAATTTCAAAATTTACAGTATGGTTCAAAATTATTGAGAATAGCTAAAGCATTTCATATTATTAAACGAGAACAAATCAGATAATATTGAATGTATTGTGAAAGTGAACTGACCTTTTCATGTTGTGTAGGTAACAATTTAATATTTTATCAAGTCTCCTTGAGCTTCACGGCACAGTCTAAGACGGGTAGGCATACTTCCTATCAGAGAGGTTAGTGTCTCGTGAGTTATGCTGTCCCAGTATCGGACCACTTCTCTCTTCATGTCTTCAATTTTTGTCAACCCCTTTTGATTCACACATTCCTTCATCATCCCCCAAATGTTCTCAATGGGATTTAAGTCAGGACTATATGCAGAAAATGGTAATGCAGTCACATTTTTCTCCTGAAACCACTGCTTGGCATGTTTTGCGGTGTGTTTAGGATCATTATCTTGCTGCAAAAGCCAGTCATTTCCATAAAACACATGTGCACTTGGAAGGAGAAAATTATCTAATATGTTAGTGTAGCGTTGACTTGTCAGATTACCCTCAAACACACACAGCGGGGTCGTTCCTAATAAGGATATGCCTCCCCATACATGAAACTTTGGGCTGTATTTAGGTCGTCGATACAACGGTGCTGACGCAGACTTTGTCCATATTTTCACATTATTAGGATATACCCATATTGAGCTTTCATCAGTAAAAATCACATTTTCCCAGTCAAAGTATTCATGTGCCAAACACCACTCAACACGCCTGTCTTTATGTTCTTGTTTCATGAGAGGAGAAGGAATTCCAGTCTTTTTCTCCCATCCAAGATCAATCAAATTTCTTCTAACTGTAGATTTTGATACAACTGTTGATCCCCTTTCTATCATTTCATACCTGATGTTGGAGATGCTTGCCCTTTGCTTTTTAGACGCTAAAATTCCCAGCCGGACGCGATCTGAGAAGTCCAATTTTCTGGGTCTCCCTGCTCCTTTCTGGTGCCCAAAATCCTTTCCCTCTTTAAAATTCTTCCTAATCCTATACACAGTAGAAAGAGGAGTTCCTGTTCTCTCTGCCAATGTATTTACATCATCCATTCCTTGATTACACAACTCAAAAATCAACCTTCTTTTATCTTCAGCAGACATTGTTGACAGTGCTGAGGAAAATGACGTCTGCTACAAATTCAGGGGAGGTAACTCTAATTGTACTATACTCAGTAGGCCAAGAAGAGTTACCTCCCTTATACCATTACTTAGTTTTAAGTATCAGTGAATCAGTTGAGGTGTTAGGATAGCTCAAAGTAAGAAGAAAAATTCTCAATAATTATGAACCAGACTATACATAAAATTATATCCCTAACTATTTTTGTCCAGTATATGTCTGTAAGATGACCGATACTGTGCATTGTTAGCTGTATTGACGAAGGTTACACATCACAATGAGTAATCAGTTATTTATCTGATTTGCACAGGATTATCAAACATATTTCCTATTTATTACTTTAAATCGACAAAACGAGTTTTAACTGATCAATTATCATTAAAACTTCAAAGAGCGCCATTTGGATCTTGGTCAGGGGTTGTTGATCTACACGACATGAAACAAGATTCAGTGCCGCAAGAAAACCTTTAAAAGGTCATATGGTAGATGGGTGAAGATCACTTCTAGATCGTAGGCATCCCTAACAAAAGTAATGTCCAAAGCACTTCCCTATATTGATATGTCGTACAGATTCTGACGTCCCCGATGGGGCGTTGCGCTCACCTTTTCGCAAACACGTAATGCCATCAATATTTGATAGTGATTTCTATACACATGAAGAAGTGTAGTAGTAAATCTACTCTGCTATAAGCAGAAACCTTTTGTGGACGCGGAAAGCGTTTCGTCGCTTTTATTTACTTCAGGGGTTGTCTCAAATGGGGCCTGTTTACTTTTCATCTATTGCAGTGGACACAGTCGTGTGTATGTAGCGAGCAACCTGCATTGGATGTCCAGTGCCAGACACTCATCACCTTCGGAGTAAGCGGTGCGACAATGTTACGTGAATGCGAAAATGTCACAGAAGGGTGAATCGTGAGCCTATTGACGTTATAGGACAGGGATTTGGTTCTTTAGAATTTAGAAGAATGAAGAATCCAGCAAAACATTTGTTTGCTAGTGTTCCAGACTTCATTACAAGAAAAGTATGTCTGGAAATGTTTATACTCATGGTAGGGAATAGGATCCTTTTGAACGGACGATCTGTAAATTTGGTTAGCGACTTAATTACATGTACTACGTTAACTTAAAAACGACCAGTTCGTTTACTGCCTATACATAATCCACACCAACAGAAATAACAGAGAAGTATCCATGTAAAACACTAACACTCAACTCCCGTAAAAACAACATAACGGGAATTGCATTGCAGTACTACAGCTAAATGACTGTGGACCAATTTCCCCATGATGATATGATGAGTAGCCATCCACGCAAGGAGACGATTACGTGTCACACAATCACAATAGTCGCCTTTCACGACAAACATGGATTGGAGATCATTCTAACCAGGCTGTGGGAGAGCCTATGGAATAAATCATATTAATCACAATACATGTTCAGTGGATACCCAGGGATGGCACAAACACAGCATGTTCAACAACAGGACCCAGTCCTTCAACATGCTTGGACTCAGAGTTAGCGAGCAAATGTAGAGCGTGTCACTGACACGTTAATTAAATATTGTTGTTGTTTGTTGTTTTCTGGAATGTGTTCAATAATATAATAATTATTTATTTATTTTGCGTCTAGCATCCATCTGAAAAGTTGTTCACTGGACGCTGTAATGAGATTCTGAGTTGCCATTACCCTGGATAAAACAAACTGCCTATTAGGCGCTAGATGGTTATAGTCGTATGACTTATACTACCGGGTACCCATTTCTGCTGGGTGAACGGAGGCAGTCTTGGACAATCTTGTTCAATCAGTTTTGAAAACTCTTCTAAGGTGAGACCAAATGTATAACCTGTGCTTTGTTCTGTGTGCTAGAAACTATGAGGAGTCAAGCTGCCAAAAACGGTCACCCATTCACGGACTCTCCGAGCTTGACGTTGCTTAACTTCAACTGATTCGTTACCAGAGAGCTTAACACTACACACCGCCTATAGACTATTTTATGCTATTGTTTTGAAAATAATTACAACTCTCCAGGCGTCTTCTAACAACTCTTTGTGTTCTGTCCCATCCGCGTGGATTATTGACACTATCTCCCAGTAGGTTACCAGCTTGATAACAATTGTTGTTCACTCTATCAACCATTTGGGTTCACACTATCATATGCATGCTGGCTCCAGTACCGATTCAACGTAGGTCGAGAAGACCAGAGCTAAGTCCCTGTGAAATAATATTCAATATGGAAATGGAATATATCCGCGTTTAGCGCCCGAATACAAGTACCATAACTACAGCTATGAAACGTGGATAATACATGCTTGAGAACAGGCGCGCTCTATGTCATACAGCACAATGACACGATGACAGCCGTTTGGCAATCTCTATTCATCACCCCAGAATCACATCAGCTGTTAATTGCGATACCATCCTGGGTTCTGTTAGCTATCTTGATTAATGAAATGCTTTTGTCGACGATTGTGATTGTCTGTCGTCCTTAACTCGGTAAGAAACGGACAGTGAAGGGCCTTTTAATTAACCGGGAATCGAAAGGTTAAAGTATTTGCTGTGCATGTGCCAGAGCCGCTGTAGAATGTTGACCGCAGTGACAACGTTGTCAGCATTGCAGGCACATCCTGACAGAAGTCTGCCTGTCTAAAGGATCCGGGTGTACGTCTGTATGTGAAATCATTCTTATCAAACATCTAGTATCTGCAAAAACAACCCACCAAGTCGTTGATATATTTTAAAACGATTCAAGAACAGTGCTGTGATTTCATCACATTAGTATTTAATTGTCATTTTTTAGATTCATTCTCTATTTACGAAATGCATTTGTATGTAACCTTTTGTAATGCTCAGTGCAAATCGATCTGGTGAATCATCATTGTTTATTATTTCTTGAGTCCTTTATTACTACCTCATAGTACGAATAGTCATGTACATGTGGCTTGTTACGTGTTTGAAATAAAAATCTTAATCCGAAATCTGTATGCAAAAGACCTGGAGTCAACATAAGAAAAACAAAGAAATGGTGTACAATAAACAATTGTACTCTTATATTAACTCATTAACTGTGTTCGTGTATAGGTCATCACAAAGAAGGTGGTGATAAAGAGGCTGGAAGTGCAAATGCAATATCAGTATTATGTAACAGCATGTAAACAGCAGTAAAGTCAGTGACGATAATATTCACCTCGCTGCAACTGCGGTCAAGTTCCTAAACTGGGCCTAGACGTAGATTCAAGGCTGAAGGAATCTTCACGCCCTGCTGGGTTTGATTTTCTAGGCCCTTATTCTTGACCCTTAAGTATTCTTAACTTTGATCGACCTCTCTCTCTATCCTCTCTCTCTCCTTCTCTTTCTCTCTCCTCTCTCCTCTTTTATCTCCACCTCACCTTTCTCTCTCCACTGTCTCTCTCGCTGTTGGACAAATAGGTTGGAATGTATTAATGGCCCGGGTCCCGTTTCACAAAGGTCTCGTAAGCCTAAGATTTCGTAACTTTTCCCGTACCATTCATACTTCCAATCTTACAGTATAGGAGATTACGAGAAAAATTACGATATCTTAGACTTCAGAGAGCTTCGTGAAACAGGGTCCTGGTTATTGAATGATTGTGTGTCTCATTTGTTGTGATATCTGATAACCTTGCCAAAACTGATCGTTGTGTCATATTGATAAGCTGTGGGAAGCGTTAGTCTCATTCCCTCACTCAAGGTTTATTCACCAAACTCAAAAAAAAAAAAAAGAAATTGAAAAGAAAAAAAATAACTTCCACTGTCGACTGTTGTAAATTGTAGGTTTATTATACCGTCTTTTTCTTTTATACTGCTTTTCATGCCTTACATATTTCATTCCCACTATTTCACGATGTCAATACTATTGATCAAAAAGAGTGACGAGTGATAGAGCACTCATGGATCGATGACAGAGAAAGTGATTCTTGCGCCTGACCGAACCATTCATTAGCCGTGCTGTGACCGGCCAGTCGTGATAAGCCTGGAATATAATAACACATCTTCCTTCGAGGAAATTGTCGTGTTTTTGTTCAGAAATATTGTGTTATATTTGCAGCATGAAACATGTGGTCCTCCGAAAGTCATTTGAGATCGTTACAAATATTTTATATACATGTTTTCAGTAAACGACCCACTAAAAAGTACACAAATCGATAAAACGTAACCTGTTATATCAACCCTCAAAACCAATGTGATTCCGCTTTGAATGACGATGAAAGAGATTGTTTCACAGCATGATTGTCATCATAAGTTGCTGAATCGATTCAAGTTGCCACGGTTCCTTGTGTGATAAATGAATCTTCGGATGAAAGAATTTAGACCCAAACCTCACGCGATTTCAAAATGAAGCTCATTACAACGGCAAGTGAGAGAATTCATGAGATATTCTAAGATACATAGTTTCAAATGCTCTGGGGTATTTCAAATCGCAGGACCCTAGCGTATGCTCTCTCATTCACTCAAACCCATTTGTTGGACACTCTTAAAGGGGCACCTCACTTTCCAGCTGTTGCCACTTGACGCGATTACAACCAGTATTACCTTTAATCCATAGCGATCAATACACACAGATGACAGAAACAAATCGTACTGGGGTAAACTAACCGAGAAAAGATTAGCTCCATGTGTCATCTTCATGACACGTTTCTTGAAGCTGTTTGCAGGCGGAATATATATCAAGCTGTAGAACAGTTTTGAAACTAAGTATTGCTTTAACTTAACCCAAGCTTAATACGTACGAATGGCAGTATTCATGTCTGTGAGCAAGATCGATGCTAACTCTTGGACATACTGAGACATATTTTGTGGGCTTTTGAATGAATCAATAACGGCACGATAAGAAGTAGAGATCGTCGTTTCATTTGGTACTGTTTCGACATAACATCGACATAGATTATATGTGCATGTAGGCTTTTTCTGGGCAAAAAATGAGCACTTGGCTATCCGTCCTAAGCTCCGGGCAGCACCATAAAGGAACTCAACCCAACGTTTTTCTCGGTCATAAAGGGACACGTAAGGACCAAGAGCGTAAGGACCGCTTTCAGGAATGTGTCCCTGGTGTGGATTAACTTCAGAATTGCCTTGTCCTTATTAACTAAGCAGCGACATGTGGAACAAATATATGCATGTAACTACGGTATGGGAATTGCTTTAGGGACATGTGATTGCATTTATGTAGAGATGTAGAAATTTGCTGTGTGATATGTCTTGTCTGTACATTGTGATTGTACGCTTGATGACCTAATGTATTTCTAGTTTAAGGCTAACCATAGCGTGTGGTGCCCAGAGATCACAGCGTTTGCTTGCCACGTCAAACATCCTGGTAGACATATTTTGTCATAGCCCATGAAGAACAATGTCATTTAAACTCAATCATTATCGCAATCTATTTGAGATGGGGAAAATGATGGGTTTAGGCTGACATTTTTTATTTTGCACCCCGCAGATATTTACGTTACTGCTTATTTGATTGAAAGCATTATCATTACGTATAGTTTTCCTAAAAACAATTAGTTGAATTCATGATTCACGATTGCTTCGCACCTTGACCAATTCTATGAGTATAATGCGGGATTTAATTTCACGGGACTTATTTATTTGTCGATTTTATTGGATACCCTACCACATGAACCTCGTGTAGCATCCATTATTCATCTCACATGTCTATACCAAAATAGATGTTAGTATGAACTGTTTTGAAACGAAAAAATATGCATAGGTCCTTAGGTTGTATTTGACCGATACAAAGTATTTGTTAAACGTATGCTTGGAAGAGGAGGCTGGCTTTATTGTGTATTCATTGTAGTCGCAGTTTCCATTGTTAACTTGTATTCTCTTCTAACGAGTTCGTATCGCCTTGTCTATTTAATAGGCTTGAAATCCAACAGATAATTACTTGGAATCAACAAGCTAAATCAAATCAGCGGACTGAGTTCCCAGTGTATTAACCGAACAGGACAAGGTATGAATACAGAGTGAATTTAATCTGATTTCCAGTCCATTATTTGCGTTGGTCTCACTACGGGAAGATGTGAATGACTTGCATTTTCCCGAAGATCATGCAGCCCAGTTGGGCCTACTCGCTGATTTCTATACGTTGGGTGTCTTGTCCTTATACAGATAAGCAGTTGTGGCATCCCTGACTCATTGACTCTGTAAGCGTTGCAGTTCTGTGAAATGTATTGAGGTATTCTGTAGCAGTACTGATTTATTCCTTTGCGTAAATCTAGAGTACCCTCTGAGTCGATCGATCGCTATCTCTTCTGTATTCAGTCAGAGTGAAGACGGTTAGTTCCTGTCTTCGATGTCTTTCATGATTGTATTTGTCATTTGTTGTGAATTTTGTAATAAACATCTCTCGGTTACCTTTGTTCCTTAACGTGATGGGCGACAGTTCTTTGGATTGTATTATATTTGGAAACTGATAAAATTGATAAAAATCTATCATTAAACGGTTATCTGTTCCAGACAGCAATTATCATGACAGACAAATCATATTACATCGAAAGCCGTTACTGGTGTTCTATATATGAATACTACTGTGTAAAATTTTACTTTCTTTAAATCGAGGATTTTTTGTGGGACACTTAGAGACACAGTACTGATCTAATAGTGCTAATACAACCTCCAATAACGTTATTACCAGAAAGAACTGTCACCGTCCCATTCGAGAAATAGGGACGACTAAATAATTGATGTGACAATGTCTTGACTCGTGGTTTAGTCACTATGGTTCTTAGTGTGACATTTGTGAACGCGGTGGTCAGAACTAGTTTCCAGCAAGCGATATTTCCTTTCCCTACGTCATGGATGTTTTCGATCGGATGGTCAGACTTGTTGACATGGATGAAAACGTGTTTACTTCCCACGGTGCCAACGACACTACACGGGGCTACGGCATCGGATAACATTTCTACTAATGACACCTCAGTCTTCTAAACTGTGGCCAATGTTTTTGTCTGTTGTGATTAGTACGATTCTGTTCTTCCTTTGGGTCCATATGGACACTGGACTTGCCTTCGCGTGTGTCTTTGCTTTGTGCAGCAACAAGCTGTGCGAGATACGCTCTAACTCTTACGGACATCTGGAATCATCAATATTTGAAAGTCTTTCATAAACGCAGAATATGTAGGCACTTTCAGGGTCTTCAGCAACCCATACTTGTCGCAAGAATGGACCAACGGGATCGGGTGGTCATTCTTGGTTGACACAGTTCATATCGTATCGATCGTAGATCGATGCTCGTGATGTTCAACTCTGGATTGCCTGGTTCAGACTCGATTATATAGCCGGACCTGGGAGAAGCGTTAAACAACAAACAAACAGAGAGTCCTCTTTCAAAAAGGTGGGTATTGCTTGGTAGGACGTTAAACAACTATGAGACGTCAATTATCAAGATCCTCATAATTGGACAGTTTAGCAGATTTTGCAACCATACAATCAAATTAGATGCTAACAGACACGGCTATGCTCCTATTCTGCACAATATGTAACAAATAATAACAAGTAATTCGGAAGACATTTCCATAAAGTCTCAACCAGATATATACACATCCAAAGAAGAGCCTTGCCATGATAGAACTTCAAACTGGAAACGAAACCAGCAAAAAGGCAGTTGATGTCATAAGAAACGTAATTCCCTATGATTTTGAGGCTTCCCTCCAGTTATATCAGCACCGCCGCTAAAGCAGGAACAAGACACGTCAGCACAAGGATTGGTGGTATTTGGGCAGCTCGACAGAAAATAAGGAAAGTGGGGCGTCATTCGCTCAAGTAGTTGGGTTTCTTGTTCCCTGTGGTGCTTTGATGTATATGGCTTAGGGTACAGAATAAAGATTAAATATACCTAATCAGTGTCACAGTAAATAGAAGCAAAAGACCTACTATGAGCTCACTGACTTGGATGACACTTATTCGTATTCCAACTGCGTAGGTCGCCCCTCATGCTGGTGATTACTAATATGTCCGCGAATATTTACCAGCCCCTGCCATTTATGTCTATATATATATGGAAAATTTTCTTTTCCAGTTTTTCCACACCATGTTTCGGGGTCATTTTTCAGCCTCTTCATCAGGTGAACTGACTGTTAATGCTATGACGTCGACTCTATGACGTCATTACTGCGCTTGGACTTGGAATCACATGGAAGAGTACAGCGTAAGTGTAGCTGAAAACTTGACCTGTTATTTACATAATGATGATGAATTTATACTAGAGTTGAAACTTGTTGTTAATAATAATACACAGTGATTGCTAATGACAAAGATTGCAAATTATTTCACAGAATGAATAGATCGAATACTTCACATTTATCAAAAGTTCGCCATAAAAGGTTCATCAAAAGTTAATCAAGAGGTCCCACGAGCTTCGAAGGTAGGCACCTTGGTCACGAAGCATTGCCGGTTTATGTCTTATTTCCACAGACGCCAGTCATTGTTATTGCTTGAAAATACCCTGATGGTACTCCACAAGATTATATGATTAGGATTATTTGAACCCCGCCATTTGGAATATTGGTGTTAGACCTTAATCATCAAAAAAAAAAAAAACCAAAGGTTCCTTACATATGGCATATGCGCACAAGACCGCTGAATGTTTCAGAACATCTTCTTACAACAAAACACCATCTTCTCGAAATTATTGGCAACATTTTGGTTTAGAAAGTATCAGCGTTATCGTGTTTGGCTTTCCTTTCGATTTCGATTGGGGTCTATTAACAGAGATTAATCCGCTAGAGTTCTAAATACTACGACAACACGATATTTTCATGATCTTTCATATACTGAATCTAAATAACAAATAATCGATGATCACATTTCTTTACTGTGTTTCTAATATAACAAATGGAATATTGACAACGCAAATGATTTTAAACGCAAGCATCATGTGCATGAAACCAGACACGTTATATTTTCTTGCCAATTTAGAAAACTGAAGATTTGCGAACGTTTAGAACCCGGACAGACTACCTGAACATGGTAGAATAAGTCGCAGTGTGGTTGAGTAAAATATGTCATTTAGAGTATTGTAGTCCGATAACAGGCACCAACTAAATGTGTTAATCATTTCACAATTTGTTAATCAGCCCTGGGTACAATAGAAATTTACATTTAGATGGAAATAGGATCAGATGACTTTCAAAATCTTGGATGGTGAGGTGTCAGTGTCAGTATCAGGATTTGATACTACAACATCAAACAGGAGTCTATTCAGTCTGTGATCCAATTGTCAGTTAGAAATGTGGTGCGATTGTGGCTCTGTAGTGTGACTATGATCATCCAAAGTCTAGAAGTGGTTTGATACAAAGCAATTCCTTTACGGTAGACATATTATACATTATATCCACATTAGACACCTGGGGCCCGTTTCACCAAACTCTCGTAAGCCTAAGATCTCGTAACTTTTCTGGTAGCATTTGTACCTGGCATACTGTAACACAGGAGGTGCAAATGCTACGAGAAAAGTTACGAGATCTTAGGCTTACGAGAGTTTGGTGAAACGGGGCCCTGAATGATGCAACAGGTTTAACAGTATTCACACTCAGACATGGTTCAGCTATAAACCAATAGTTCGTACGCGTGTTGTATCTAAATCTGACATTAGCGTGAGACAACACTGGGATATTTTACGCATGTAACTGGACCCAAACGACAGAAGATAACACACTTTGTGACAGTTTATTTGCAGCTTTAATTATAGCCAAGCGTATGTGGTGAAATCTATAACTGATTATACTGTGTATTATTTGCCACAGATTCCGATCTTAGACTATATGAATAAAAGCATAGTACCAAGCATTGATTCGGCATCCCATGCAAGTACGTTTTTGTCAGAAATGAATCAAATCAAAATCCACTCTATTGAATGGACGTGAAATTTGTAAGTTAGGTCGATTCTTTATATCAGTTATAATATTCGCTTGATTTCATTCCGTTTTGTCTGTGAACTAGGGGTGCAGTATGCAATCCATCAACCCGATCTATTGTTCGATCGATCCGAAACCAGACTCAGCGAAATCGAGCGGGAACCGGAAGTACAATTCATATAGACTGTTATCATTATTATGGAATACGAGTATACAATTAGAAAGTTTTACATAGAGGTCATATCCACGTCCCTCTGCCAACCTGAAGCAACTTATGAACTGTCTGTTCTGTTCCTGCAGCAGCAGAATATCCCCAGAACGTTGGCGAGTCAAAGGGAATTCATGCACAGAACACGCCGGTAGCAGGAACTTAGTGCCTCATAGGCTTTGATGGAACTTGCAGAGGCACTGCAAAAGGAGAGAGACAGATTCCATCAATTCGCTTTTGGAAGTGGTCAAGTGACCAGTTATTGGAAAAATGTGTAACTCTCAAATTTCATGTCCCAAAACCGCCTTCCCATCCATTAGGATCGTTGGCGGTCAGAACATATATTGTCCTTCTTCATTACCACTTAAAATGAGCTGCCAATTATGTTTTGATTCAGCTATTACTGCAGGATCCCTAGAACCCACGACCTTTTCTGACATGTAGTTTTTGCAGAACCATCAAAAGGTATGATGATGAAATAATTAAGTGATCTTGTTCGATGACTAAAACTAACTCAAAGGGGTTTGCTCGGTTCAATCAGTGTACATATTCTTGAGGAAGAACCATAAGCTTGGACTTCAATTTCTTGAATAATGGAAACATCAAACAGGTACTTTGCTTCAGATAATCGTACGATATGAAACTAATTAGTGAAGGAATTATTATATTTTTCAGATAACGTCAGCATCTACCTGCTTATGGTGATTTCTTAGATGGTGGGTGTATTGTAAGTCAAGGAGGAGATAGGCTGATCTAATACGATAATACTTAACAGAGTGATTCATTTGCAGTATCCACTACATTGAATATATGGTCAGTATGTTGATCATGTTTTAGAATAAAAAAGGACATTGTAAATGCGTACAGGTGCGTATAGCCTCGACCACAATTCGTATATGCTAAAGCAAGGCGCACAATCTGTAACAAAACATCCACGCGTGGGTTTGTGTAGTTTCCAGTTTTATTTAACCCGAAAATACGCTTGTGAAATAGAACGGCTTGTTTAATATCAATGCCTCTTCGCCATATTGCCAGAAGGACAGGGGCAGAGTGCCATTTCCAGGTATTTTAATGATCATCAAAACATCTCCTTTGTCCATTTGGGGTTGCTTTTTAAAATCGACATGCCAATGTGATGTTTTATGTGGATTTACAGCATTTCACCCGAAGTCAAGGGTATCGGATGTTTAATGGACACAAATAATCGGACAAGGATATGAGATTTTATTAGCTTTTCGCGCAGTTATTAACGATAACTGAAACATAATTTCTTACTGTGCCACGACATCATATCCAGCTCTGATCAGATGACTATTAATTAATTTCATCTTGCTTTTGTAACTTTCCATTATGTTTCTGGATAAAATGACGTATTTTAGTAAATGCGGATTCCAACTACACATTGATTTAAACTAACAAAAACATAGAAATAATGACCATTGCTTATAATTGTTTTCTAGTACAATGAAATTGAGTCACAAATCTAAGGTAATTGGATCACAAATATCAGATATTAACTCACCAGTGTCTTGGCATTTATAGTGAGACCTGATATACTAAATGGAGCTTGTTTCCACTAAGTGTCAATCTTAAATGTATATTGTAGGTCGGATGTTGTTGACAAACAGACGATAATAGGCAGAAGGACACAACTCCAGTATAATTCTGAGTATATGTCCGCGCGTGTGTTCGTCAACACAACTACCAGCAATATATACTGACACAGTGACGGGAACATTCGAGCAAAGCGTGGCTGTATCAGTGTTCCATCCCAACGTTTACGGACAGGAAGTAAACAATAGATTGGCAATGGCAGGTAACTGGAGCGCTATCACAAAGGCCTGCGCCATCAAAATGGCCATTACTATTGCCATTGAACACATATGATATGAAAAGTGACCCATAATAACAATCACCTATTCAATAATTATATAAATTACAAAAATCACACTCTCGTAACACCATTACTATATTACCAACGACAAGTAATCCCTGTTCAAGAATGGAAGACGTTTATGTCTCATGTTACCTAATTAATTACACATAATACACTCTCGTAACACATGTAACATCAGCATCACATCAGGCATCAAAAACATTTTTATATATATTATCAGAAAAGGACAGTGTTTACTATGATATTGGTCAGTTCTTTCTTAAGGTTTATAAACGTAGAATCCTATCAGTATTGGAATAAAATGTCTGTCTGTCTGTCAGAATAATAAATCACTGAATTATAAATCTCAGAAAAAAGAACTGCCACTCAGACTATCTGTCCCTAATTTTACCAACATATAACATCGACCGTAGTATTATTTGTCATTCGAAAATGACTTAAATACATTTGCAGTGCATGATTTAACTAAGAATCCATATTAATCTGCTTACTGTAAAATAATATCCCTTTCATGGTGATCAGATCACCATTAAGCGTGAGAGATCTAATGCGATCGTAAGGAGAGAGATATTGGCTTCATACCATGTGATAAGAAAGTTTAGCCACAGTGAGTTGAAATCATGTCTGATGTGTTTTTCTGATTACTTATGTATCGAGTTACACAATATTACGAAATAATACCACAGATTATTCCATAAAACCCCAGCCTCATAGATCAATCTGCCATGGAAAGCCATTAATGCCGAGGTGACGCACTTCCTAAGTATTCCAGATCGGTATGGAACCAAGCTCAAGCTGAAAGGAGACCGACCACATATGAAACGTTTGAGTGTTTGTGAGCGTTAGTGTTGAGCAACTAATTACATAGGCCTTAGTCTTCCATTTAGTTAGATTAGAACCATATCCAATGTGTTGGATTTGTATAATGTGATTTTCGGACTGAAGAAGAAGGCCAAGGGTACATGGTTTCATGTACTCTGTAAACTAGTGGATTGTGTCCATGAACTTGTTAGGTTTCTACAACTTCGGCCCTGCCCTACAACGAAGCACATAGGAAACATGTGGTCTCACCTTAGGCAAGTGAGTTTGTTCAAATTTGCCTCTGTTCACCCAGCAGAAAATGGGTACCCGGTGAGATAGAGTCTTGTGACTATAACCTTCTAGCGCTTAAGAGGGCAGCTTGAGTTATCCGGGGTAATGATAATCAGATTCTGATTAGAGCGTCCAGTGGGCAACTATTCAGATGGATACTAGGCGCTACATAAGTGAATTATTATCATTATTATTATCATTGAGTTTTTCCTCCGATGCTTTTTCGTGCACCCATGGGTAAGTGTGTAGGTATTGAAAATAAATAGGTGTTTATGTCATCAGTTTCATACCTGGTTTATGCATTCAATTTATTCCGTTTGCTTACATTCTTGGAATTTAATTGGTTCTTTCCATGTGTCTATATTGTTGTTCCAGTTGCCATATGTCTGTGTGGTATTTCTGCAGCAAGATTTGTTTCAGATTCACACTCTACCACAAAGCTTTGAGATGTATCATTATGTAGTAACACTAGGTCTCTTATTAAGCGACACAATAATATAAGCACTTTAAATCCTTATATAATATTGAATTGGATTTATCGTCAGTATCACATCAGTCGTTTATAGTTATTATGGCATCAGATAAAGGTATTGTTGCCTGTGGTATTGGTCAGTTCTGACTTAATGTGTATAAACATAGAATCGCCCTTACACGTGAAATGAGTGTGTGATATGTGTAAATCTGTATGCATGACAACCCTTGCATGGATGGTCTCTATTGAGTATTTATGCTCGGATTGTGAAAGTTAATCCAAGGATGTATGTTGTGGCAGTAGCCTCGGTATTAGAATAAAATGTCTGTCTATCTAATTGGCGACAAGGATTCTTGGCGACGCAAAACAGTCCTACACTTTTAAGGCGTTTCTGATGTTCGAAAAAGGTTACAATTGTGAGTAATTGTTCTTATCTATATATTTATACAGCATTGTGACACGTGTAATGACCTTACTACATAACCATTCACCCATGTGCATACTTTCTAGACATCTCTCCACTCTTCGATGTATTGTTTGGGCATGTCTCCAGTCTTCTATACATTGTCTGGACTTTTCAAGAATTCTGTTGCAAGCATCCTTTTCGAGATGGTTGCCACTGGTGACCATAAACCATTCTGAAAGTTCATCCTCAACGGGAGATGTACATTATGCTCTTGGCATCGTTGCCTATATTCTGATAAACGAAACCACAACTTTGTAGCATCCCTATTTGCGTGATTTTGAGAGATACAACATAAAGAATGTCAGCATATCTTTATTACTTGCAAACTCTTTCCTGAATCTAGTATGGAAACAACAATCTTTGTCTTGAGCAAATAGCGTCACGACAAAAACTGAAACTCAAACCACATGCTCGGGAAAGGACATTGTTTTTATTGTCCATTTCGCTTTCTTACAAAGTGTCCAACAAAGTCATTCAAAAGAGATTAGCGAGAATATCATTCAATATCTTCCCTTCCATTTCATTTGCTTCCTCCCTGTGACACAAAATAACATACTTTTTTTATAAATTGTAATCCTTTTTATGAGAATCTGAAAATCAAGAAGCCTCCACTAGGAATAAGGATGAAACCATGCAGATGGATTCAAGCACCAAGTGGCTGCTGCCACTGTCGTCGGATCTAAAACAACATCTTCTCAATTACCAAATAACACCTCAGTTTCACAGCAGAAGCTTACGCCATATTACCAGCTCTTACATAAATTAGCAGACACCTTACTATAAATTCAGACTACATTTTGTGCCGTCAGGCTATAAGAAATGTACCTTCAGACATCCACTTTGAATTGTAAGACTGGAATTATACAACAATCATGCTACTGGCTAATTCGACATCGTCCTCTGTTGGTTACCCAGCCATGCTGGAATTTCTGGTAATACAATGGCTGATCTTGCTGTTATGGCAGCAGTCAGCAATCTGTGACACCAGTTCTGATTCCATACTCGGACTACAAAGCTGTCATTAGATCTTTATTCGTGATCTTATGGATAAGAAGTGGGACACCCGGGCAGGTATAAAAAACTACAGCAAGTAAAACCAACCATTGGTTGCACTTATTTGGTTGTCAGTCCAGATAGGAAGAGGTCATTATGCAACGATGTCGTATTGGCCATAAGAGACAGTAAGACCCTTTCAGAATAGCGCCAGACAAACGTCGTCGGTTCAAATACTCAACAAAACCCGGAAAGTGGCTAACACATGATGTTTATCTCCCAACTTTCTTAGCCTAGTTGATTTGCTGCGCCTTGACGACAGGTCTTATAAAATATACGTATGCGTCCAATTTCATCTCGTCACGGTATGACTGACAAATTGCCCATGTGACGTTAAATATTAACTCTCTCACGCACTCACTCACACACATTTTCTCAATGTTTTGTAATTCATGTTTGCATTTTTTACATGCTGGTTTCAAAACTAATTTACGATGTCCTTACCTAACGATACGACTCTGAGATGATGGCCATAAAATTGTGAAGAAAGAGGAGATAGGTAGTAGAAAAGACAGAATGGGATGTACATACAAATGAAAATACACCAGATAACAAACGCATAAACCTGCAGCTGTCAGATCGATTTCACTCTTGACCATTTCTGCATGTATGGTTTGTGGTCTTCACTACATATGGAGTTATCTATGTTTTGCATGTAAACCCTTTCTAAATTTAGTTTAGACGTTAGATCTTTCTATTTGACAGAAAGGTATGTATTTGTCTTAATGTCCGCCGTAACTATTAGTAGTTTTAGACAAACAAGAGAACACAGACAGAGATGTAGCTATTTATTAAGATCGTCGAGTATCATTAATCTCTGTCTTTGACGGTTTACGTGCATGATTTCTGTAAAAGGTGTCTGAGAGGTGCAGTCGTTTTGTATCGTGACAAATTTGCAAGTGATTCACGACGAGTGTTCTCTCTCTCTCTCTCTCTCTCTCTCTCTCTATATATATATATATATATATATATATATATATATCACCCGAACTGTACTCAATGGATGATGGAATGATTTGTCTATATTTAACAGTTCTTGACGTTAAGTCACATTTTTGTTCTATATTTCATTAGGAACATTGTTTTCTAGACATCTTAGTTGAGTATCCGTGAAGTTTTGCAAAAGTTTCAAACGCAATGACACATGGCTTGGTAAGTCATAATGTGAATCAGAGGAAACAAATACCATTATCTCCTTAGAACATCGCGGTCAAATACCATTTTATTGTTGTCGATCTGCCCTGAGAAAGGGCTGTTTCATTTAGGTTAATTTGAAGAAAATAGTTTCTTCGTGTAGAGAAGAGAGCTACTATTACAACTGAAGATAGCCTAATGCAAAAGGACTTACTACATCCCATGGCAAAGGGATATCTCTTTCACTTGCATTTCCTTTCTCTGCCATTTATATAAAGTAAGTCATCGTATCGATCGAGTAATGACAGAGATACGAATATACGTGTAGCTAAAAAGTCCAAGGTGACGGAAACGTTCAGCTGATACTGTGGCGATGTCAAGTGAAAGATCACAATCAATAGTATTGACCCCAGGACAACATGTTACATCCTGAAAGTCAACTACCTCGTCCCAAAGTTTTAAGGTTACAGTACAGCAGTTTACAAGTTCTGCTGAATATGTGATTGTGTTTTAGCAGTAATTCATCAATATTCCAACTTTAGTGCAATAGCTGGTAATGACTGGAGGTGTGTAGTGATCGTGAAACAACAGTGTAATGTGATTCATATCACTTTGACACAGTCGACGGGTTTAATCAAAGGTATGGAGGTATTTAAGAG
This sequence comes from Haliotis asinina, assembly GCF_037392515.1. NCBI lineage: Eukaryota > Metazoa > Mollusca > Gastropoda > Lepetellida > Haliotidae > Haliotis > Haliotis asinina. The sequence continues at coordinate 3,809,404 of NC_090286.1, read as the reverse complement.
GCATTTGCTACACAAAGAGGACATCTGACTTACACTTAAACGTTTACAGTGTAAGTTGTTTCAAAGGCATTTCGAAGTTCTAAACTAAACTAAACTAAAAGTGCTTTATGGTTCACCTTCTTTATTATACAAGGTCACAACGTTTCGAGACAGCTCACCTGAAGAAGAGACTAGAATCTGTCTCGAAACGTTGTGACCTTGTATGATAAAGAAGTTGAACCATAAAGCACTTTTAGTTTAGAGTGTAGTACCATCCTGAATACAACCTTCCAAGCACAGTTTATTAATGCAATAACTTGTAGACTTGGATGATGGTTCTTGACACAAACATATTGAGGATCATATCATGAGACATAATTTCTGTTGCAACCAAATTAAGCAGCTTGAACAAGCTGCGTTCCAGAAGAACGAAAACCTGAAACATCCACTCCCCAACTAATAGTTGTCCATTCTTGTATGATACTACTCAACCCAAGTAGTTGCCGTGGTAACGCAAGTAGCTAACTGCAAACTGGAAGATCTTAGCCGGAGACCATATTTCATGTTATTAATGAACAGTGACAGGGTACTTGATGGTACAGTCTGTCATGACAGCGTTTCGTTTGAAGTCTGTCAAAGGAGAACACAGCCTTAGGAAGCTTAAATGGCACTTAGTGAACTGTACACTATGGGTAATGATTTCTCGGATATTTGTGCTACTGTCGAATATTTTATCTTTGCTTGACAAGCGTCGAGCACCAAACCGAATAGTCCACCTACATCAGATAAATTTTAATTCCACTCGAAAAATCACTGACTGACATTATGGGAAACGTTTCTCATCATTGTCTACGAAGTAACAGAGACTAACCATTTTATACTGCTGTTTGTATTGTTGAAACATTTATGTTATTGCTGAGGTGTGGTGTATTAGTGCCACCACAGTTTTCATTACTCTGCAGCACATTTCATCAGCATCTTTGCACATAGGATCCGATTCCTAAATGGCATACCAGGCGATACTGATGCCAACAGATAGGCATGTGGACCATCTTCATCGTGTATTAGATCACGGCGATCAGGGGTTTTCTCTTATCAACTTCAGAGAAGGTGAAACAATTGTATATGTCACTGAAATTGTCATATCACGATCTGGCAACACCGCAAGAAAGATTTGTCCTGAACCGTGAATGAACTAATTGTATTCCCTCCACACAGAAACTGAGGAAATTTAAACGGGTTTATACTCTACCATGAACTATTTTCCGTAACCGCTACAGGCCTTTGAACCTAGCTATCAGAGAGACGCACTAAGTATCACGCCTGTTTACTTTAGATGACAAATCTAACTTTCCCAAAGGCCAAATGTTTCCCAGAACACGCTCCATTCTTGTAGAAAGATTCTGGGCGTCATGAGCATGCATCCGTGGGTGGGCAATGGCGCTTTCGAAAACAAATCCTAAATTATTATTATATCCGATTTGAAGTTTTAAAATAGCATACATTCATCGTGACAGTTATAGGTTCCTAAGGAAATGATAAAATACTTTTATTTGACACTAGTTATATTTTATGCGTGTAGCTTGAGGCATAAAATCACGAGAACACTCTCAAACGTTACGATACGAGAATAGCCCAAGACTGGGTGAAAAACGTTTCCGTTTTCATTTCTTAAAATGGATTGGAATCTTCCTGTTGCCGTTTTTCTCCCTTGATGTTACATAACCTGACAATTAAAGACCAACTTCCGTGACAAGTGTCGCTTTTGCTGGAGTTAAACTTGACAAATGTACTCGTTCTTTGATATAATGATATCTTGGAATAGTTTTTAATAAAAGGTCTGCTTATACCAAAGTTCAATGGGTTACTTGTCAATGTAGTTGAGCTTAAGGATTCTCGAGATCTTCCAATGACGTTGATAACGCCTACCTGTTTGAATTTGGTTTTTCAAGACATTGATACTTAATCTTCACTCGGAGTGAACCACAAAATGTGTTTTAATAACTAGTGTGCTATTTTCTATCTAGTTTTCTAATAACCAGTAACGGATTCTTGTCGTAGGACCCAAACATAATTAGGAACGGTTGCCCAGGCAACTGGGTGGTCGTGGGACGCATCGTTGATAGGGTTCGTAGCCCATGCATGATGTTTTATGGTAAAATTGAATATTTACATTAGAAGCAGCCCGCCATCTCTTATGTTCGCGAGGTTTACTCGGTGTTTTTAAACCCTCCGCATGGCCTCATCTTAACGGACGTTCAACTCGTAAAGAAATGTTGTCGCGGACGTCACTTGATCATTGGGTGGCATAAGTTGACGCTTCCAGTTGTTTATGAATGCGAACCACGTGTTATGTTAAATTATGTATGTCCAGTCAATGCAAAATTAGTTTACAGCATTCAGGAACGATTTTTTCTGTAAGTAACTCACAGGTGTTATATGCAGAGAAGAAAACTTGATTGTTATCACATACCTATTGCTGCATATGTCTTTTCAGCGTTTAGTCGGTAAAATACCCAGTGAAAAAATGTCAGAATTAATGATCATGAATAACAGTATTCTAACTTTGTCACTAATCTAATATATTCGCCAAAATATTCGATGGGTTCTATAGAATTAACGCTCTCGGGGTTATTGAAGTTGATTAGGCCAGTGATGAATTTGGCCAAATTCCGTGTACATTTCATAACATCCATCTGAGAGTAACTTACAATAATCGCAGGTACATCTCTTGAAAATAGTTACATGTAGCCAATGCTAATTATCCGCCATGAACCAAACCTCGTAAACATCCATGATAACGGTCTTTGTTCAGAAACGTTGTTTCTTTACCAGTTGGAGTACACGCCCATCATAAAACACTACTGAGCAAATCTTGTGTGAGACCTTAATTCTTGCATGCAGTTCACGACATGTTGTCTCAAGTGATATTTTCAAAACGCTTCCAATTCTTCATAGCATGTGATGTATACACCCTTGAATATCAGGGTTAGAAATGGTCTTCAGCATTCCACGCATGTCGTAGGAGACGACTAACAAGATCGGGAGGTCTGGCTCGCTGACCTGGTTGACACGTGTTATCGTATCTCATTTGCGGAGATCATGCTGTTGATCACTGGATTGTTTGGTCCAGACTCGATAAGTTACAGACCACCGCCATATAGCTAAACCCAAACTCACCCACTCCTCCAATTCAAGACTTACTTTTCATTACTCATACAATTGAACACCAAAACGTAACAATTTCATCATTACTATGCTATGCTATGCTATGCTATGCTATGCTATGCTATGCTATGATATGATATGATATACCACTATAACACTAGATATTTGTATAGCGCCGATATACAGTCATAACGATGATATTTCTTTGAGAGAATCTTAATATCAAATTTTATTTGAAGAGTAAGTATTAGTACTTCCAATATTTCCCGGCATGGTATTTCTTAAATATTGTCGAATAAACGTTAAGTACCCACACACTCATTCACTCCAATAGTTCCTCTGTGTCCCATGCGCGCCGCTGGATCTCCTGCATGTCAGGATTGATCACGTTGGCCGTTGCTTATGATTGGTCAGTTCAGATAAGATAAGAAAAGATAATACTTTACTGTCCATATAGTGGAAATTTTCATTCCACAGTTCCATGTCTCGGTCACATTAAAATAAACATAAAAAACATCTATCCACAGCAACAGCATCAAAAGAACAATCTAAAAAATTACATGCAATCGCTTTTCCTATGTGTTGCATGTATACTTGAAGGTATAAAAGAACGGCGGGCCCTGTTTGCTCGTAATGTCGGTACAGGCAGTCTACGGCCTGAATCTAGAGTGGAATATTCCGAAAATAGAACATGAGTCGGGTCTCTTAGAATATTTGTCTTTTTGGTAATTTGCTGCTCATAAAAATAGCCGATATTTTCCAAAAGTTGACCATTTTTTATGAAGTATTAAGAATTGTGAGCAATTTGTTTTTGTTTTGAACAGACAGCTTCCCATACCAGCAGAGAAAATTAAAAGTTAGAACAGACTGGATAAAACTTCTAAAGAAAAGCACCATAATGGTTTGGTCTAACTTGAAGTGTTTTAAGCCTCATTGAAAATGTAACCGATTCTTGCATTTTTTTAAACATAGTGCTAGTGTTAGAATTAAATGGTAATTTTGAGTCTAAAATAGTTCCGAGATATTTGTATTCCTCATCTACTTCAATGTCCTTGTCATTTATGTTGCCTAGTGAGTTATATATTTGACCGTTCCTGAAATCAATTATCATTTCTTTTGCTTTGTTTACATTTAAAAATAGAAAATTTGAATTACACCACTCTACAAAGTCACTAATTTCATTTCCATAACATGCTTCACATTCTCCCACCAGTGCGACATCATCCGCTAATGTAACAGTAAAGGCAGATTCAGAGATACATCTACAATTGTTTGTGTAAACAATGAATAAAGCCTTGCCAGTTATTGGTCCGTGAAGTATTTACTGATCGTCGTCATACAACGGGAGCTCAACAGCAAACAGTAAGAAGCGCTATACTTAAACAGACGTTAGATCCAAGTTGATAATACATATTTTAACAATTCTTATAATTGTACTTTTGCTGTTGTTACGGTTAAGAATTTACCGTGACAAACGATGTCAGAAATCCCCTTGTGAACCAGCAAAACAGAACAAAGACAAGTCATAAACTTTCAGATTATGTATTGTTACGCAACGAGAGCAAGGTATACCAAGTCACATGTCAATTTCACAATGCTGATTACAAATTCAACACAAGTGAGACAAAATCTAAGGCAATGGGTCACAAAATACATTTAGTAGCAAACTCACCAAAGTCTTGGTGTGAGAGAGAATCAACTATGCAGAATGCAAACACAGCGATTGGTCTGAACAGCGGTTATGTAGGTCAGGCGTTGATGATTGTTGGCAATGAATGTGTCCAAATGTGTGTCCCCTGCAAGACGGCAACCGGCCTTTCTATATATATACTCAGTCATTTCCCGAAAGTTCGGGTACACACGACAATCGTCAACACTGTAGAATGCCCTCGAATATGTCTCACGGAAGTAAACACATAGAAACAAAAGCAGATAAATTCCGGAAAACCAGAATCCTAAAAGTGTCTACCATCTATTAAACGAAATATGATCCATCATAATTATAATTCTAAACACTAAATGTTGTGACCAAATAATAATCATTACTGAATTAATAACAAAATATACAGAAAATACACACTCGTAACACTTTTTGTTATCAATACATTCGGTAACTATATATCTGCCTGCCCTGATAGATAGTATTGGTGACTATGGTAGTCTTCGAATGTGATGAGTTTGTCTTGACCATTTAAAAACCTTGAAATGGATGAAGGAATTGAATTAAATCACCAAATAAATCAAATGAACAGACAGTATTCCCAATGTATAAGACTGACTTGGTATGAATACAAAGTGAATTTAATCTGATTTACAATTATTTGCCGTTGCTCTAGCTACAGCAGAATGTAATGGCCGTAAATTCTCCAGCAAGAACCTCCCCAACAGTAGACTACACGCTGATTTATGTACGCTGGGTGATTTGCAGTCCTAATCCAGGTCAGGATTTGTCTCATTCCTGTCTCTTTCGCTGTGTAAGTGTTGCAGTTCTGTGAAATGTATTAGGTTATACCACGACAGGATTGATTGGTTCATGTGAGTAAATCTGAAAGAACTTCCGTCTTGATTGATCGTTTTCTCTTCTGTATAGCATCAGAGTGGAGAAACTTCGTTTGTGTCTCGGTGTCTTTTTCTGTGTGTCACTTAGTTGTGTGCTCCGCAATTAACATCTGTCAATTTGAGTGGCCGAATCCCCAAACTGCATCAAATGTACTTCTTTGATGTGAAAGGTTAGAGTAAAAACTTAGTATATTTTATTTGGAAAGTCGTGGAAAATTCAAAGTGTAAACTAACCACCGTCAACACGGCAATTACCACGACGGATGGAGGCTTTTGGACATTTCTTTGTGAGTGTGGCGTTTTTCAACATTTGACGTGGCGTTTACCTGGCGTATTTGGTATACTTGGTAATTCCTTCAAACTAAAACATCGGGCTTCGACTCATTTGCCCACCCAGAGATACACCGGACTCGTGAAATGCCTCATCCGCTTCATATTTGTCATATCTTGCGACATAAATACACATCGAGAAGATTGGATGCATGAAAATAAGTTAACATCGTGTAATATTCCGACAGATACATCCTGTGCTGTGTTCATTTACAGATAATGAGGTGCTATCTAACATTATTTTTCTAGACATGTCAGAAAGTGCAAGGATGGGGTCTTTTTCTAAGGTCTCAAGACGCATCAGACAAATTTAACAGGACAGATTTTACCAAGATCCTGTATTCACTGAAAACGATATTATGTCATTGATGGTCCTACTACGGAACGCCAAAAAGACATATTTGTGTTTTTATACCACAGTTGAAAGAAAACGGTAAGGCGCACATGTTTGGTATCATGTGATGATCACAAAAACTGCAGTCGAACCATGCAAGTCGTTCTCAGTTTTCATCGTTCGGGCCAAAACACGATTCGTTCCAAATGGAACAATTTCATAGCGTTTGCCTTACAGCTGGAGTCTGTGGAATATTTCTAGCTGTCAAGAGACAATTTGTATTGGGAAGTTGAAGTCATCCAACTTGTCATTTGGTTTGGTTGCAACATCTTTGCAAATTTATGACTATATTTAAATGCGATGAAGCGCATTCACTTTCCTCTAACGTTTCAGTTTCAGGTGAACTTAAACAGGAACAGCACTGGTACACATGTGGACATCCCCGGCTTGTTAAACTATTTTTACGTTTCTCATTGCATCATAGCTTAGAATGCCATGTGTTCTTGAAAATCGTTCAGAAAGCTTGTGTGTTTGTGTGGTGGTGAGGGTGGGTGTGTGGTAATGATGTCAGATGGAGGGGGCAATGCTTTTTTGTGTTCGGGGAAGGTAGGGGCGTCACTCGTTTAGGTCGCTCAATTTTAAATACATGTTATTGGTGGGTCTGTCATTTTGTACATAAAATATCAAAATATTTATATATTAAAAGCAGACATACAAATTAAAAGCACGGGAGTGGGGGAGGGGGTGTTCTACATTAACAATCAATAACCCAACTGAGGTCTCATGCCAACTGAGGTCTCATGCCACCCGTCTCATGCCCTCAGTCGCTACTGTACCTCGTACTTTGTATACCTGACATAGAGCCATGATGCAGGTTGGTATATTTCCGGCTAGAGGTTATCAGCCGGTTAACTGCCGGTCTTTTCAATTGCACACTCGTTCGGTTTGCCCTTGCCCTGCGGTGTTCTCTTGTGGCAACCTGATCATCAAAGCGACGCATGAAAGTGTTTGATGTGATGGGGTTTTTTTTGTTTTTTTACTGCTTCTTTGGAACTGGATTAACGATATTTTTAGTAGTGTTTCACGTTTTTCCCAACATTTTCTCAAGCATATGTGTGTAAGATTCGGGTGATTTGTGGTATTGCTCTCATTGTGGACACACTGACGTTTGATGGCGTTGTCATCCCAACTGGTTTGGATGTTTTTGAGACCAAGGCGGCTGACATGTGTATGAATCATTTAAAGCTTAGGTGTGAGGAGGTTTCTTCAAGGCCCGTCGGTTGGACGGTGAAACTCCATAATTGCTATCCAGCGTTTTAAGGGGTTTTTCGGTACATAATGTACTGTAACATCAAATGTACTTCAAATATAGAACCCTGTCCTTGTAGGTGCTACGTAGGTGGAAATATATTGGATATTTATAACATTCCAACAATATGGCGGTATTGACAACCAGTTAAGCCATCATTTACATTAGAGTAATAAAAAACTGATTTATATTACACACTGCTCTGCATACAGCATGATGTCTACAAATGGAAACAGTCGCAACGATAACAGTCCTGAACAGGCAATATTATAGATATAGTAAGATGCATCTAGAAAAGGTGCGAGCATTAGTTCATTGATTTCCTTCCTACAGAACGGAATGGGTATACAAATGGCAAGAGAGAAACAAACATGAGCAGGTTAAATAAGGACAAGAGATGGACAATATTGTGAAAACATAATGGGGCAAAGAACACCAGATATCGAAGCAAGTATGGGATGGGGCAAGGAACACCTGATATTGGAGCCAGTTAAACAGGCTTAAGTATGGGATGGGTTCTGTGAGCTGCCTAACCCTTATCTGGCAGCACATTCTTATCGCGAAGCACAAAAGGCGAACAGAAAGTAACTCAAGAAATTTTCTTTTGCTCTTTAGAGCTTTTATCAAGGTACATCATCTGTCTCTTGCAGACAACATCGTAATAAGATCTTCCATCGCGATACACAGATTATGCTTCAGTCCAACTACTCATTGAACATCTTGGCTACATTATAATTTTTCAGTGAGGATGGCGTGTCTGTCGTCTGGGCTCCCTCACATTTCCTGTCGTCTCAGTCAATGTAACAGACTGACGAAATCATGTCCTTGAGTGTGGTATTTCAGCATCTTTGAGAGGATTATTTCAGTGTCTCTAGAAGATGTTAAATGCCTTATTAACACGTTTACCTATTCTGATTCAAATGTTTATCAACAGAATGGATAAGTATTTCAATGTAAAACCTTTTAAGGGTCTGTTTAGTTCTGTGACTTTTCATTTAATGGTTGATTTTTCGAAAGAATTATATTATCAGATAAATGTGGGTGCTTGGTTTGTAAATAGATAACTAATGTATTAGTGGTAATTCAGATCAGTAACTAAGATTCCGTGGCTGTACCCACAAAGAGGACTGAAGTATTGCAAAAAAGTATTGCACGTCTCAGCGCGTACGTATATACCTTCAAAGTAAATTTAATAATATTACTGTTTTAATCGTAGAATATATGTTATTTTGATGTAAGACTACATGTGTCTAAATTGCTTACAGCCTAAGGGATATTATCTTGCCTCACACATGAATGTCGCTTTCTGACTGACTAAGCGCTATGCTACTATTTTCAATGTACCCCACTTACTGGCGATGTATTATTTTCAATGTACACCGCTGGGAATTCCGAAATCTTCTGGTGCTTCACGGTTGTACTTCTTTGTCTCGAATACCATTGAATCACGCATATAACACGGAAATTACCGACGTTTTGCGATTGAAAATCGATGGAAGGGAGACAACTCTAAATCTGTTTACCTCGTGTCGTCTGCAAAATGGCGATCGCATTCAACGGAAGTGCTTTAAACAGCTAGAAATTAAAACTCGGGTGTTCGGTAAGATAAATACGTTGTTCACTGTTCCCTCGGGGTGAACAACTTATAGTGTAGCTATGCTATAGTTTGGGACCATGCAGGTAGCAAAAGCGCTGTAATTGGTTCCTAGTATGGTGATCTACCTTCAGCTACTGCCGATTTTTTAGTATATTATGACCTATATTATAGTATTTTGTAGTATATTCTAAAGTTAAAATGTTTAGTGATAATTACTAGTTTTAAGTTTCACTTCTTTCGCTAAAATATCGATCAATCGAGGAAGTAAAAATTTGCAGACCATTGTCATGTGATTCCTTTGAACCGTGTTTGGGTATATTTCCCCGTGATATTTCTATCACATACGTTAAACGGAAGAGCCGCTGTCAATGCAGGCGTTACGTAGGCGAAAATATATTGGATATTTAAGCCATTACAGTTACACTGCGGTACTGATAAATGGTTATGCCATTATTTGAATTGAAGGGTAAATGTAGACCTCTTTAACACACCGTCACTTCCGGTTTGAACTTCCGCTTGGACTGCTGAAGACTGAGGTTTGTTAGCGCTTAACGAGTACGCTCAAAGTGATGTCTACATGAGAAAAACGTCTAACCGCCCACAAGATTAACAAGGTTAATGCCCTCGTTCTGATGTTACCGATACGGGTCATGATAATACATATACATGTAATTCAGGAAGGACGGTAACACATTTTGCGTTACCGTTTTGGGGTGCCTACTTCATATTTCACATTATATTTGACAAAAACTAATTGAGGAGCACACACCGAAACTGCAAATAGGAAGTGTCTTAAAACCACATTCATTCGTCCATTCCATTTCACTTCTTATTGGGCTCCCACACACTTCCTGTAGTTTGATTCAGTGTGACAGATTAAGAACTGTTGTCCCTGCTTGTGGTATTTGCGCCTCTGAGACGACAAATGCCATATTGACGCAGAATTTGTTTTATTCTGATTTAAATGCTTTCTTCGTCTGAATAGAAAAAGAAAGACGAAACCGATTTTCTAAGACAGTAGACACTGGTGACACACATGTCTGTCAAGAGTGTAATGAAGTTTTTGCAGACTTTCAAAATTGATACTTTTTAAGCATGGCTGGATGAGCTCTAATGTGGATAAGTGGATAACGTATTATTACCGTAAAAAATAATTCGGTCCAATAACAAGCGCCTACTAACCTTGTTAAGCATTTCACAGTTGTCAATCAGCATTGGGAATGTAACAGAAATCAATATTTCAGTTAGTTGAAGGAAAATAGCTTGGGGAGTCTATCGTCTTGCGCCAATGTATCTTACTGTTTATCTCGTCTAGTTTCAGGATTATCACTGTTTGAAAAGCATTTCAAACAGAAACTTCTAAATGATATAAAAGAGGTCTTTAATCACCCTGTAACAAATGAGTGTCAATCACACTTACATTTCCAATTCCACCTACTGAACGTTGAGTCTGGAGAAGTAGAATGGACAGGCCGGTAGTTGAAAACAGAAAACACCCTGTAAATACTTCAAATACATTTGCATCTGCACTCAGTGGACACAGAGGGAGATTTGAAAACCACGAAGAGTTCCTGCTGGATACGTTGTGTGTACGCCATAGGTGACACCAACTTGTAAATTGCACTTTAGAAATTTAGACAACTAAATGAAATTGTAGCGAAGCGTTAATAAGATCAAAATAAGATCAAAATAAGACTGTCCCCTTTGAATTCAGACGTTGTTTACGTTAAAGTCAAAGAACAGCCAAATTTCCAGCCAAACCCGGATGATAAAAGTAGCTTATACAGTTAAATCCTGTGATGCTAAATAGCCGTAACATGGACCGGTGTGTTAATTTCCCATAATCAGTCCAGTATAACACAGACACTACGGAATTAGCACACTATTGATGATAAGGACATATACGGATAACATTAATCAATAATGAATTGTAATAGCAAAATAGGATGGTACATAGGTGCTTCATCTGCAGTTTTTAATGTGCAAACATACTACTAATATTGTTCAGTAAGTTAGAAATAGGGAGAAACCATAAAAAATGTAACCCATTGTTGGGAATTAAACCTGGATCTTTAGCGCTTGAAGAGCGAACACATTAACCACATTGCCGTAACACTAATATGTATGGTGGAAGTAGGTAACCTAACACGATGTCGAGTAGTGTTACGATTTATAAAAGATTACTTAGAAATAAGGCTTGTGAGTCCCCTCTACAAGAAGTTGTGTACAAACAAGGATGAGTCTATAATATTCAAATGTATATTGAATAAACAAAATTAAAATGAATGACAGTACAAATTTCTATTATAATACTGTTGGATCTCATATCTAAAATATTGACTCTCTAAAGCCTTGATATTCCCAGTAAATACAGATGAACTGATTGAAGATTGTCGACAGCTGTTCAGTTCAGTGTAGATGAGGCCTCTTAAGAGGTGGTCTTGGTGTTAACAAACAGATATGCGTAATACGAAGTAGTCCCCCACGTCCCAGCTACCATCCCTTATACACCTCTGTACAGGTCCAAGAATTCTAACAAAAAAACCCACAAAACATACCACCCTACACCATCTAGAAATTACTTACTTCCACAATCAGACCTGAAGCAGAAGAAAGGGAGGTCACCCCCGAGCTCAATCTTTATAGGTAAAAATACACAGCCTAAGTTCAAGGTGTGGGTTCAAATCCATACTCAGGACTGTTGTAACCCATTACAACTGAATATTAATCAATGTCAGTCGGCAAACCAGCATATTAATATTCCATCCTGATCAACCGGATAACAGTATAACATACACCAACAACAACAATCGGTCTGTAATATTCTGTAATTGAGGGTAAAATGAAAAGTGGATTTCTGAAAATATTATCTGATGTTGCTGAATCCCCTTTCTCCAAGTCGTGAAATCTTGAAACCTTGAATGCATCACTGACAACTTCTCGTCAGGACCTCGATTAAAAAATATACAGAAACAATAGTTATGATTCTCAGAGTACCTATCCTGTGTCACCTCGAATCATTTACTTCGGTTACACCATGACCAGTGTTACAGATGCTGAACCATGTCAGACTGTATATACTTAATGAAGGTCTATGCTAACCCGGAATATTCAATAAGCCTGATTATTTTACTGTTACGTTAATAACGAATCGCACATTCACTATAAACACCAATAAGATCCATATGGACACTAACAGCATTTGACATTCCCTGTTATGTTGTCTGTAACTGGAGGCGTCAGTCAGAAAGCCTTGCCCCCGCTCTGGTGTCAGCTAAAACTCAAACCTCACATTTAGGTTAGTGACGTGAATATTTAATCATTATATAAATGCATCATTGACGGTTTACAGTCAGGATTATGTGTCAACGGAGACAACAGTTTATTGTAAATATGTTTCTGATTGTTTATTCATCTCGTTTCACTTAAGTCTAATTAGCATGATGTCATAGATATACATTGTAAAAAGGAACCCAGCGGAATAACTGTTGGTTCTTCTTATACCAAACTGCACACAAGTATCATCCTGTTGTTATATTCGTCTCTTGAGGCGTATCAACTGTCAGCTCCAGACCAACTTTCTTGCCTCTTGTCACTTGTGCATGACTTAACTTGACATATGTAGTTTGATAATCTGTTATGTGGGAATTGCATTCAATAAAACACTCCCTTACACAGCAAATTTAAAGGTCACATGTCATTGATGTACATGCAAAAGGTTTCAGAAAAAGCACTCGCTCACAAAATCATTCCTAAACGATTAACTGTTTGTATTTTAAATATCATCTTCTTTGAGTTTCTCTGCAGTTGATATTTAACCACGTTATGCATGAAGCTGATATAAACTCCTATTGTGTGACTGTAGTCATGTTTTCAATTAGTTATTTGGCAATCTTATAAATGTAGTGACACATCTACTGTTTTTGATGTGGTAGTTTTTCACTGGTTCTCAGAGACTGGATTATGCATATTTTGTTTAAAACAGTTGTTTTCTAACAACTCATGAATTTGCATGAAAGGTAATCAAAGTCTGCATACATTTATGAGTTATCTTCATTTACCCTCTTCACAAATTACTTCAGTACTAATCAAACTGAGATGGGCATTCGGAAAAAAACGTTTCACTCCACACTGACCGTTCAGTTTTGTATTATTTCCCCCTTTTTTTTTACATATTTATTCATTTTGCATTCTAAAAAGGGGATAGACTTGCGGTTAAATCATTGCTCATCATGCTGAAGATCCGGATTCAGTTCCTTTCAAGGGTGAAATATGTGACAGATATGCCTTTACTGGAACACTTATCACATATAAGGCTGCACATGAAGCACATAGAAAGTGGACCATCCTGTCAGGTCAGGCTGTCACTATTCAATATTAGCTTGACGAATGTTCAACGTATTTGACCTATCATCAATAACCGGCTACTTTCGTTATCTGAAACTGCGTCTTCTGCGTTGTGTTGTGTTATGTTGGAATGATCACGAAAAAGTTATATTTGAAGTTTTCATGAGTTTCCATGAAGGTCGTGTTATTGTTATTGAACCTCGTGAGATTTGCCTCTAACGGAGCTGTATTAGTTCAGGTTCATATTATTACCTCAATGTTGTGTTTTTTAAGCAGCTGGTTTCAAGAATCATCGACCCAGGTAACCATGTTATTACATTCATAAAGAATATAAATCTCTCAAGACACCTGTGTAATTAAAGTATCGATTTACTCCATGTGTAACGTACGTTTTTCAAGTCCTGAGAGTGGGCCAGTGAAAATGGATTTACACCAAAATACACAAATAGAAACTGGCTTAAAACACATTCACTCCCCAATTCTTATTACTTGATCAAGAGTTTCCTGGACCTGGAATCAAATGTACAATGTTTGTCTGTTGCTAACAACATCGTGATAGAACCTTCACTTCTTGTAAATGTTTCCGTGGTACAGAATATCTCTTTCGCGATTTAGCTACTCATTAAACATCGTGGCTTCATTGTAATTCGGCAATGAGTATGGAGTTTCTATCGTCTGGAAGGCTCTCTCTCATTTCCTGTCGTCTCTCAGTGTGACAGATTGTCGAACTGATGTTCTTCCTGTGAGAAAACCATTTCGGTGTCTTATAGGAGTTTGTTTTATTCGGATACCAATGCGTATGTACGAAGACATCTAAGGCCGTAGACAATGGTGACACAGACCTCAGTCAGTGAAGGTGTTTAGACATTTCAACTTTGACGAACTTTTGGAAGATGATCAGATTAGCTGTAGTGTTGTTCAGTGCCATTACTATGGTGAAATAACTACCACCAACTAATTTTGTTATGCATTTCACAGATATCAATCAGCGCTTGGGATATTACAGGAAGCAATATTTCCGTTAGTTAAAGGGAGTATTTGTTTCACTGTTGAGTAAGATGTTACATCTCGGATTGGGCGCATTAATGTCCATATTGTCTAGTTTCCGTGTTTTAGCGATTTGAAAAGCATTACAAACAAAAACGGGACGGTGGGATAGTATAGTGGTTAGAGTGTTAGCTCGTCACCCTGAAAACCCGTGTTCGATTCCCGCTATGGGTACATTGTGTGAAGCCTATTTATGGTGCCCCCCCCTCCCCCCCCCCCCCCCCCCAACCCTCCGATGTCATATTCCTGTAATATTGCTAAAGCTCCATACTCCCACTCCATACTCCCACAGTCAAACATCCAATAGTGAAAATAAGTGTGCTCACTCTGCAGCACATAGGCGCCATGCGCATTTGCATTTCCAGTTTGCAGCTATTGAAAATAGCAAAATCGAAAGCGAAAATCCAGAAGAAGAGGCGAACTGAAGGATGCTAACCCGGAGTGTTCTACAAATCGCACATTCACCATAAACACAAATAGAATGCCATTAATATGTATTTTGACTTGTCCTATTAATGCTGTCTGTAACTTGAGGCATTAATCAGCAACTCTTGCCATCATTCTGGTGTGTCTCATGATCAACTTCTAACGAAACTTGGCAGTAAAGCTGAATTTAACGTATTAGTCCGCCCGTTTATGTCACTGGCGTGAATATAAAATATTGATGTAAATACATACTAGACAGTTTTCACTCAGTATTATGAGTCGGCGCAATCTTGTAACCATGTTTCTGTGAGATGACAACTCTGTTCATCCAAAACATTACCATGACGTTCTAGACATACAGTGTTTACAGGAACCCAAGAGAATGCGTATTTGGTTTTACCTAAATGCGTCCTTGTGCCCCCTCTGTTGTTACATCATCTGTCATTTCGAGACCAATTTACCTGCCTCTTGTCACTTGTGTATGACTTAGCTCGACATATGTAATTTGATTTACTGTTATATCATTGCATTCAATGAAAGGTTCCCTTATACCACGAATGTAAAGGCCGCATGTCAGTTCAGTTGCGCAAGAGGTTTCAGGACATATATGCCATGCGTTGTCACTTGTGATTAAACACCTGCATCTCCCACACTTGCCTTATCAACATAGGTCATGTTCTCAGAACATACTCAGATTTTGAACCGCCATCAGTCATTGCCATATGAATTTCCATTACAGTGGATAAAGCAACCCTTACGTTGAAACTCATCACCCATAACCTATGAACGGGCGCAGAACGATTCCTCTTACGTGTTGATGGCCTTATGACACGAAACGTTCATCCTTTGTTGTGCCTCAAGGGTTAATGTTTCTGTTGTACCTATGCAGGTATCTAAATAGAAAAAATACACTTATCGCTATTATTGCGGAGTAAGGTGATCTCGGATAGGAACAAAATCAGTGCCAATATGAATGCGTACTTCTTGCCTGAAAGATATCATCTTAATTTCACATATTACGTATAGTTAAGACGCATATTTCTCAAATTGAAGATGGACATTATTGTTTAAAATCGAATCTGTGTTGGAGTGGAATGTCTATAGATATCAGAACGATGTCCAGATTTGTCCAGATGTGACTCACTAACTCATTCACTCATTATTCTTTAACAGGTGCCCGTTCGTCCTTGGGATTTGACCTTCCTGGCGTTTCTGTATAGATAAGCTGTTACCTACGCATACTTAAGGCTGACATAGATAGATGATTCTCTGTGAAAACTGTTTGCAAAGAGTTCGACCTTGAAAGTCAGTATTCTGATGTCGTAATTTGACAAGAACTGCCACTCATGTCTTTTTTTGATGTCGAGATTTTTTTAACTTCAAAGTAGGCACTGGATTAAACTCAGTTTTTTGAAAAAAATCAGGGCTTTTTGTAACATCTCCGAAGGAATATACACGGAAATAGGGATATTGTTCGTAGTTTTCTCATTATGAAGACAACGCAGGCTGTAGAACTTCCCAACTGTTTGGTTTTGATAAGAGATTGCGAGACTAGAACGGCTGAAACTTTTTGTGAGTGATTAACAGCTGACTTAAGAGCTAAGGTGGGTGGAGGTGTCTTCAAAGTTCACTGGTTGGACATAAACCTCGATAAGTGAAAGCATTCTCTAATATATGTATGCTAATATTCCAAAGCCTCAGAAACTGAAAAAAATACTCAAAGTCTATACAAATATGGACACTCCAAATGCAGACAAACCTTAGTAGTTGACGTAAACTCTAGAGAATAAGTGACAATATGAGAAGATCAATATTATCTTACTAGGCGTTGCGTAAAAGTGACGCATAGTGACATGCAGACAAAACACAGCAGTAGCAAACATCAGTTGCACAGATAAACCAGAAAACTGGAAATGCCATATCTGAAGCACTCAGTATTTTGTGTACCCTCTTCATGCGTCTCATGTTCCATATCAAGCTCACTAAGAAAGCTTGAGGAATCGTATTCCATTCCTCTAATACAACCAAGCGGAGTCCTCGGTGCTGCGAGTTCATTCCAACCTCAATTGGGTTGAGATTTGGCATGATGGCCACTCCACCCTAGACGTGATGCCCAAGGAATTCCGTTACAGCGTTGTCGTCTTGCAGTAAAGACGGAAGTCCATTAAAGCCATGCATAGCTTGCAGCAATGGTAATGATGCAGGGACCAGAATCCCGATGACGCTGTCCGATAAGATAACGTGGACCACGTGCAGTGGAGTACGTCCAGTAAGGGTTATCCGTGCCCAAACCATGACCGACTGAATAGTTTATGCATGGCCACAGTTGCATCTCTGATTCGCTCTCCATTGCAACGATAAATCCTCTGAAGGCCATCAGTGGAAGGAGAAAATGAATCTGCTTTTATCTGTGAAGAGCACTCAAGACTATTAACGTTGATTTCAGTAGCAGCTATGATGTCTACTCCATCTCAAGCGCACCTGCATGTGACGTAGAATTAGTGGTACACGAACTGTCTGTCGCCTACAGCGGTGTCAGGCTGCCCTTAAACGTCGACGAACGGTGCTTCCTTACGTCGTTAGCATTGACGTGTTCTGTCTTTAAAGGTGAAAAACAGTGAAAAGACATCGATGCGTGTGTATTGCCCTCCACTTTCTATGGAGAGGGCGACTTTCACGTACCAATCATTGATATTAACTGGCAGGTGGATTTCCATGTTGAAAATATAAATAAAATTGTGCCATTTGTAACATAACTGATTGAGTGTTAAAGAATGTAATAACAACATTTAAACGGCCTGGTGTGTTTTTCCATACTGTTAAGAAAGTTTGTAAGACAAACGTTTAAGAAATAGTGTTACCAGTGGCTTGACCCTTCATTAATGACTCCGAGTGTATACTTGCGATCTGACAGTCCTGTTGCAAAAATGGCTTTATCTCTAAATCCTTTGAGATTATTGTAGTAGACGTCCTGATCGGGGTGACTACTGGTCACGAGGTAGAATGTATCCACTGCACGCTTCTGCTCGACCAAATCGGGCAACCTGTTTCTCTGTGCCGTTGGGGAATGGGATTCTTGGTGGTTGACTGCCCTGGTTCGAGGCATTCCTTTGCCTAACACAACACTTCTACCCTTCTTCGCCAAGAAGTCTGGTAGAATGGACCGGGGTTTGTCAAAACCTGTGCTACTACTATGCGATGTTGCTCAAATATGTTCAACGTTATGCCTTGCTTTTTGTCAGTTTTGACCAAATGATCTGTACTTCGAGATGTCAAGTGCTTGATTTCATTTATGTTTCGCTTTCGGGCCATTCTGGCGAAAGAATGAATATTTAAGTTTTTCTGTAACCTTATAATCAGAGATCCATACATATTTAACCTTGGCCAGATGATTATACGGAATTGTGATGAAGATGCTGTTTACATACAGCATATCAAATGACAGGTTACTATGTGAATTTCCTGTAGTGTCGCTGCTCATTGCCTTGTATCTTGTGTTGAGTGTGTGCATGTTTTAAAGAACACTGTATTATTCCAGGTGTGTGTTTACCTCTGGAGAAACAGCTGAACCATCACTGATAGTCAACCTACTCTCCAAATGATTCAAGTCACACGTTTCAGCTGCATGCTTTGTCACAGAAATGGAGATGTTCACTGAGAAATTTTGACCATCATTTGAAACTGCAGTAAAGACTTAATCATCACCAAAGACGTTTGCGATTTCAGTTCTGGGGCAACTCAGAGTTTCATATATAAGTGTCAAGAATACTTTCATACTTGTGTTGGGTGGTAGATTATGCTCTATTGTCATGATATATTTGGGTGACCTTGATCTCAGTTTCTTGAAACCCAGAGGAGTTCTTATAAGATGCATCAAGCTATAAGAGGCTATGCTAATGCGGTTCCGTGAAAGGCAAAGCATTATGACCCTAAAAGTAATTATTATACCATTACACGTTCATTTTCTCACTACATGTTCGTCAAACTTCAAACAGGACTTACCCGTCATCATTCCTGTATAGTGCCTCTCAACCAAGAGAAACGGTTGTCTGACAAAGCAAGTAGTCAGCAATTAATGATAGGTTACATACGCAGAACATGTATCAAATCAATAGTAAATCGTTGCAATCAGATCTAATTGGATGGTGCATTTTCAATATGTTCCGTGTGTTGTCTTAAATGTGTAAAAGCGATATCGAAGTGGGTACGATTGCCGATAACAGGTTGAGAAAATTGAGGGAGGGAGTACTCCGCAAACAGCAATATCCGCAGTCGCCAGAACTGGGCCTCACATATTTAATCCCGTGCGAGTTTTTAACCCGAATCTTCAGCGTGACGGGTTTACACTTTTAACGCTAGGTGAAACCGCTTCCCCAATGTAGAAAGGAGAACGCAATAGAACACAATAAAAAATGAAAGTTTGGAGCGAAATCTTTTCATGGATATCCCTTGACGTGAATTATTCCGTCGCTTCTTGAAACACAATGCGTGAAACCAGGAACACAATATCAGTTAAAGTACAATGCTATATATATTCCATTCCGATAGAAACATCGATCGATAGTGTGTTATGAATCCTGAATAAAACCCATAGTACATCCATGTATATTTTACAACTTTCAGATAAAATCTGTACGCGAATATAAACACTTTACGGAAATCTGCAACTCAACATAATTCCGTTGTCATAATTATATATTGAACTGCTTCTCGTAATAAATTGCCATGGTGTAAAAGCTGCTTATGTTGAAACATCAATTCATTCTTCAGCTTGGATAGAGTTAGGACTGGCATACGCTGTCGTTATTGTCAACGGTAAAATCAACGTCCGTTGTGAGCCATAAGCCGATTAAGATTCCCCTATCATGTTATGTCCATTGTGGTTTTCCAGGTAATGTTACCCTTTACTTTTGATTATCCTTTATATAAGGGCGGTGGGGTAGCCTAATGGTTAAAGTTTTCACTCTCCACGGCGAAGACCCGGGTTTGATTCTCCACATGTGTACAATTTCCGGCTACAGTCGAAACATCACAACTGAAATGAGTCCTGTTTAAGGACACCAAAGATTTTCTTGATCTCATGATAACTGAAACAAAATAGGTGCTTTGCAATTTGGCCTCACGTCTGCCTTAAAATGTGGACCGTAAACATCGTGATCCTGCTATCAGTGTCCAGAGACGAAGAGGACCATGACGCCAAACGTATGCCTGTGTCACTGAACACGTTATCCAAACGATGCGAGACAGAACAGTCGCTGTAACCCTACAAACGTAAGACACCTTTAAGTATAATAAGGCTTTGTAGACATGGTAGAGCTAAAAGATGAACCATTCTTCACAGACAATCAGTGATCTTTCAGGAATATAGCAACCTGCCAAATATTGTGTCCAGGCCAGGCAAGTCATGGTTTACTTGTCTCTTGTATTCACTTGTGTCACCGATTGAGTGATTGTGTTAAAATGTAACGTCACCTCGGCTGTATTTCAGCAATAGAGTGACGAGGCAGGTTGTACATACACAATATATATAAGTAGCTAAATAACTCGTCATGGACGGACTGTAAAATAACTAGAGTTAAAACTACCTAACATACATCTTTAAAAGTCAAAAACTATTTTTGACAATACAGTGTTGAAATGTGCTACTGATCGCCAACAACTGAAGCTAGATCATCACAGTAGGGACCATTTAACATTTAAAGTACCGTTGATATCTGCTTGGACCCTAGTTGGATTTACACCATTGCTTCTTCCGCTGGTAAGTGTAGTAAAATTTAGCCGTAATAATTATTGTAAGTTTAAATTTTCTTTGAAGGGTTTTGGACATACGCACCCTGTCAGGGGGGCGTTGACTTTGCAGGACTTTAAGGATACAGAAACACTTGAGGATACAGAATTTCAGGATACAGAAATAATAATCTAGATATTATTTATCGTTACACAAATCATGTATAAGATTTCTGTAACAAAATCTATTTCCTTCAAAATTACAACCACTAAATGAAAACTGATTTTATTAAAAAATCAGAGTTCGAGATTTCATTTGACAGTTGCTGTTAATGTTGGCCGCAGCTTGAGGCACCAATCAGCAACCCTTGCCTCCGTTCTGGTGTTCCACATATCGAAACAATTTGAAACTTTCCAGCAAGATTGAATGAAGGTTATAGTCCGCCGATGTATGCTTGTGACATGACTATTAAACCGTGATATAACTCCGTTATTAGACAGTTCACACTCAAAAGTAGGTGTCAACGGACATAACAGTACATTGTAAACATGATACCGTCTGTTGGGGTATCTATCCAACTCGCTTCACATCGATTTGACATGAAGCTACAGGTATACATTGTCATAAGGAATCCAGTCTATTAATTGTTGGTACTTTCTGCATCACACAGTACCCCCAGTGCCTTCCCCTTTTGTTATATCCCTCTCTTGACGCGTATCATCTGCCAGGTTGACCATCTTGCCTGTCTGAAACCTGGATTTATTGGTGTATCTATATTGTTACCTATTCCGCATTTAAACAAATTGTGTGTACGCAGATACATTGTCTGCGTAGCATTTGATAATTGTATGTGTGGTGCGTGTATGTGGCAGATTTGCCATGGGTGATGACTATTGGTTTGCAATGGCTCACTACACGTATGAACTATCAGAAGGGGAGGTATGTTCCATTTTGGGACGATATTACTTGGGAGTTGTATGGTTGCATATGAATTTCAACATTGAACATCCAGTGTCATCAGACCTACAGAGTCAAGATGCTTCGGTCAAAGTGACTCTTACTTTGAATGTAGATGTAAGAGTGGGTACCAGACGATTCGTAATGGGACTTCAACGTCCATTTTGTCCTACGACTGACAGACCGTCTCATTACTGCCAGACATCGTTTGAGTCACGAACGGCAGCGCAGGACTAATCGACATTAGACAAATGGTACGTTTTCGATGTGTCAAGGCTTAATTTTACTTCCTTCACAGCCCCATCAGAGAGTGGTGTTTTCAAGCAAGAGAGGGTGGTTCAGGTGTTGCGTTTGATGGGATCACAGCGACAGGCAGAACACCTTTACATGTTATTCAAGAACTGTCCTTTGGCAGTGCTCTCGTGAAAAACATCATTGATGCACACAGGGTGCGTCACTGTCAACAATCACAGAGAGCTCTTAACGAAATTGGTTCTGCCCTCCAGGAAGAAATCCACAGAATGAATCTTCTTCTTCTTTTCTCCATGGTGTGTAGTCTTGAATCCCGTCAAGCTCCATCCACCTTGACACTGCAACACTGTCCTTGTCTACTTTTGACAATCGTTTACTGCTGGGTGTAGTGAATGCATGTTTTCTAGAATATGTGTGGTGTAGATATGTTAGCAATATTCACGTAATATCATTGCAGAGGTCACCGGAAATGGGGTCATGTAAGATACCGATTTGGAAATTGTCACGGGCATTCGACGTGACGAGCTAACGCTTTCTCTGCTACCCTTCCCATCTTGCTGCAAGACTGACATTGTAACTTCTGACAACGAATAAATTCACCATGTCCTCCGGTCGTCCATCTCCTTGTACCTCCAGGAAAAGACCAGGGTCTGAAAGTGACTGGTATCCACCTGAGAACAGACATCTTAGCACCATGACCCCTAAAGTATTTGAATGTACTGTGCACCACTTGATAGTTTTCCAATGCGTGTGAAAAGACAGTTGGGCTGTGATTGATTATTTTGTTTAGGGGACAGCGAATTGATTGTAAAATATGGGAGCATTATGTTCCATTAACTGTTCTGACCACATGGTTGTGTCTGTGAAGATGTGTGATTGTGAGTATTGGTCTCTTTGGTAAAGGGGAGGTTTCTGATGGACTTTCAAACCCCCTCTTGTCACATCCTGAATTGGGTGGCTGGTGATTAATATAGATTACCAAATGTTTTATGAGATCATGTTGTCATTACTGAAGGTTTTCAAATCACTATTGCTTTCATTGTCCTTGGTGTCAATAAGAACATTATATCCCTGAGTTATCAAAAGATGCTGCGTTGTCATGACACCATGAAACCAGTCAGGGTTACGGCGTAGGAGGTGAAAGACGAACAAAAACATCGGTTATCACACTGACAGCAGGAGCACGGACTCAACAGGTGGATCGATCTGCAGGCAATCATTGAATTCATAAACAAAAAACGTTGAGTTTAATAGACGATACGGGAGGGAAAAGATCAGAATCAATTATTTGTCTATGTCAATGAAGAATTCTCGATAAGGTTTTATGGGTTGTATGTAAAACATGTCTTTTTTATTACATCTAAGTGCTCTTCTAAAAATCACGTGACGATGCGGGTTAGAATTGATTTTCAGTAACTTATGTTCGTCGTAAGAGACGACTAAGGGGATTGGGTGGTCAGGGTCGCTAACTTGGATGACGCATGTCAATGTATCCCAGAGAAGGATGATCATGCTTGACCGGACTGTCTGGTCCATACTCGATTAGGTACAGACAGTTCACTCACGTAAATCAAAATAGAGGCCTGTATCTTGATCTGCATTTAATGATATCACATGAAGCATATTGGCTGAATACTCCTAACATGCTCTTATTTCAAATTATATTGCAAAACATACGTGGGTTTTTTTCCACAACTGTGTAAATTGAAAACGGTTAGTTTGGACATGCGTATGACACAAGAAAACAATACCCATACACTTGTTTAGTTTCTGTTGTCTCGAAGGTGTAACCCAATGTATTCAATGGAATGGAGTAATGATCTCGCATTCTTACGCAGTAATGATATCAGAAAGTAATTTTTAGACGGCTGAAGTCACTGACAATTTTCTTGCAGACTATTTGATGCTGCCATTGTTGTCACAAGAAAGAACGAACTCGTTTTCTGTATTGTTGCACTATTGCGGGTATAGTACGACAGACTACATAATCTGGTTTGGATAGAAAAACAGGTGGTTGATATTGTGAGCAATGATCTACACAACCTGAGCCATTTCAAGACGTCTTGCGACCATAAGACCCCTGTGGCACGAACCGATCTTATTGCTTTGCTAGCATCGCTTTGTAAAACAGTGCCCGGAGTCTAGGAATCAGCCATGTCTTCAGGCAATGTCGGTGTATGCTCACGAAACAAAAACACGACATTCGAATTTTACGAACAAAGCGTAAAATCAATTGGAAAAGTCTTCCAATTATCGCCTTACATATACGTGTGTGTATAAATACAAATATTCCAATACAAACCAAATACATTCCTAAACAGATCAAGTAAAAGAAATGTTCACATCATGTCACCACATATGACGGTCTTCCAGTAATCGGTATATCCAGTCATATATTGACCCTGAGGTGACAGATTTGAACTGAAGTTACGTTCATGAAGATATGTCACCATTCGGCAATGAGAAATATGTTTGCAGCTGTTTTTATCCTAGGTGTTCTTGTTTCGCGATGTGTTTTTGTTTCACTGTGTGTGTTCTTGTGTTCAGGTTTACAACATTCGACCCCTTGTGTCATTCAGGAACACCTGTGTTCGCAACGACAGAACGCGTACTGCTGACGGATACATTTACAAAATGAATGAACTCCGGATTTCGAATTTACTTGTGCGTTAAACTGATCTGGAAGCCTACTTGCAAAAACGTAAAAATGTGTTCAGAAATATGCCATTGATCCAAATCTTATAAGATTGATAATGGTCCTGACACAATGTACATGCTTTCGTAGATGAATAAAGTCACAGATATGCAACCAGTTGAGAGAAGAACATGAGAATTATGACGCACATGTCAAATACATGTGATTCTAGATGAGTTTCATTTCTGTTGGGTTGGCCGAAATATAGATTAAAACGTATAGAACTGGGCCTTTTTGTTCATCACGCTCATAAAACCATACCATACTTGTCAACAAATACTAATTCTACCTATAGTCTATGACGTTTCGAAAACGAAGGAATCGATCTGTTTGTCACTATGAAACTATTTCCAAATTCTATTCTGAGGGCGTTTTGACATGTCATATAAAAGGAAGAAACGTTTTGAGAACCGTAGTAGTCACAGAACTGGTACCCTTGTCAGTGAACATTTATGACAGAGGACAATCAAATGAGGGAAATTGCTGACTTGCAGACACACCAATTAAAATCTTAATGTAGAAGCTATATTCGCAATAAAATCAGCCAACTACAGTGGATGACATTAAGACCTGCTTCATCCCAGTAGAGATAGTGTAGTCGAACACGGTTGCGTCGAAGTTGAAGGGACTGGGGGTAAATATGTCGTGGTATCTGACATTCGATTTAAAGGTGGACTTAGCATACATTTACCGATTGGTATGAAGAACGAATAAAGCAGAGCATATGAGACAAACAAACAAAAACTTTTTAGAGATTTTTAAGCCCATGTTTGGGCCTGAAAAGCAACGTCGTGAAAACCGTTTCTTCGACATATCCGGCACCACATATCTGAGATCAATTTTGGAAGAAGAAAGAAGGAAAACCAAGGGGCCAATATTTGCTTCGAGACACACATAAGTTCTTCAAATTTGCCTTCGACAAAACCGCGTGTTTCAATATACACTTACGCTTACCACAAGCATGAAACAAAATTCCTTTGGCAACAACGCTTTGCTAATATTAAAGAATGTGCAATAAATATGCAAAAAAGCACCACCGTTTCATAAAGAACGATTTTGAGAGACTAACTCCAAATGTGAAGCGATACTTGCAGTAAGTTAGCACCAGCTTTTCTGTCACAGCTTTACAAACATAATTACATGACACAGACGCCCATGCTGTTGGTAGTCTTGCCAGTCCTATTTCACGCAGTCTCCTCGATTTAAGAACGTAATCCTCTTCAGTGTGGAAGATCAGACACAGCTCAAAGCTACTTTGTCAAATGTATAGTCTATTGTCAGTAGGTATACCTACACCAGTTGGTGAGTCTTAAGGCCTGGGGGATTTTACCGTCCTAGACAACCCCCCGGAGATATCTGTGACAGAAACATACGGGGATAACTTGAAAACAATGATGATAAAGATGCTGATGATCCTGATACAGACAAAAGACGATGTGACCACGAAACGAACTGCCGTTATAAAACAGGTCTGAATGTCAAGTCTGCTTATGTGCTATATACATTAATTTGTTAATTAAGAATGATTAAATCTTTTTTTACAAATGATGACGCATTTTGTGTAATAAAGGTTGGACTCTCAGACACTCACTCCTTTACGAATGAAAAAAAAAACTTTATTGTCAAGGAAACGTCTGAAGTCAGTGTCGGCGTTAGAGGCGCGACATGGTCGACGACTGAAATCACTCAATCACGATTACATTGGGCTAGGGTTGACATTACTGCACCTCGACTCAGAGCTCGCATTTACCTGAAATCTGGGTCTTGTGGAATACTGGATATGTGTACCTCAGTTGTGAACCATATGGTCCATGAAATAACGCTTTCAAAATCGTTAGCGGTAAGACTTTTTCAAATGTATCAGTCTCTTCAAGTTCTGTTACGGTGACATGACTACCTTGTTTCTAACAGAAGGTATTCAAGTCTCAAACCTTCCATTTTTGCATTAGAAACTGAGGTTTTCTTATCGATCAGATATACGTGTCCGTCTGTAAACACGTTATTTTCGTAACTGTAATCTGTTTACGTTTGTAGAAAATATAAAACTGAAATTAGAACTGAAACGAAGGAAGATAATTCGAATTCAAGTCAATTCCACAATTGTCTCAAAATGTTTCTTTTTCCTAAAGAAGAGTCTTTCGGTGTTTTCACTGAACGCAACACCTAACACTAAAGAGGTCAATGTCAACACAATTCTTCTGTTCTACATCCAGACTAGAAATGATGGACGCTGCACGAGAACGTATCCAAACACCAGACATGTATTTTCAGGCGTACATGTGAAAGTACTTATCTCTCGATTTGTTCCCTTTTTTGTTTCTTTTTTATATTTTAGGTGTAGTTTTTATCTCTAGCTGTGAATAAAAAAGGTAATCTAATATATCCGACCTGAGGTTATTTTGCTCCTGGCATGGGGGGTGCTCTTTACCCTTACGGTTGAAAAGCCAAACTGACATAAAAATGCCAATGTGCCGCTGAAGTCAATACAACATGTTAATTGTAAATCGTTGTTGAACCTTTGCAGCTAACGGTATACATAATTCCTGCAACAGTTTCCCAAACTCAATAATTTCCTATGACACATTTCTGAGGAACTAGCCACTGTTGCCTGTTTCGGCTTAAGTATGCGACATGGAAAACACTCTGGTTATTTTATTTATATCTCAAGTTCCACAGGCAGAACAGAAACGTGCCGGTTTTCTCCACATCCTAAATCCAATACGAATAGACATCTGTGTTGTCAACACTTATCATGTTATGAAAACGACATCATCCATATATAAGTTGATATCGTAACGAATCTATTGATGGAACTATTTTGACTGTAACTAGCAGTTATAGCCATTTCTACAAAATAACGCTGAGATGGTTAACGTCCGTCTTCCTATTCAAACTACAGTACTATGGGCATCAATCTAGGCTGGGTGTTTGACTAGTCTGTAAACCACAGGAGCTGGTTTCAGGTCATAGATGACAAAAGTAAATCTTGACTTTGCACTCTCTGCAGGAATACAATTCTGGAGTGTGAGGTGAGACGCCCATCAAACCCAATGGTAAAGTATTACCAGGTTTATACTCTAGGACTTGATTCTGCAAGAAATCTCAAACCTCAAATAAACTCTGAGGTGTATAGTTTTCTGCATAGTTTGTGGCAGGAACATTTGCAATGACGTGAAAACAAGGTGGTCTAAAACAGTTCAACTGTAGAATACTCAATTAGAGGTCATGGCAGAAAACTTTTCGCTGCTCTGGGCAGAGATTCCTATGTGGAGACGATTTGTAACTTTTACTTTTACAAATGACACCAACGGCAGACAATTACATATACATCTGAATGACGAGATTTCAGTGACAATACGGACCCCTAATTATAGAGATTGTGCCATCTGGAATGATGCATACGTGCATCAATACATCAATTACCTGGCGGGGTATACCATGAGATGCACATCCATCTTCAGAAGTCACAAAGTGATAGGTCTACAGATTACACAGTCTACCAGACAGATTGTTCTGGCATAAAGTCCTATTCTTGGAATAAATGATAGAAATATAACATTAGGTCCACCTGGGAGCTTTAGAGTTCAGCTGCGGAAGAACCTAAGCGATACAGACGAATATACACACCATCGTTCTTTTGGGTTGTGGTGGAAGGTATACAGTGTAATGTCTATTACATAAATTAAGCTGCGGCAAATATCCGTCACGACGGTTGGGTAGCCTGATGGTTATAGCGTTCTCTCGTCACACTGAAGATCGGGGTTCGATTCTGCAATTGGGTACACTATATAAATCCCATTTCTGGTGTCCTCCGTCTCGATTTTGCTAAAAGCGACATGAAACCATACTCACTCATCTCGACAAATTAGGGGGTTAATAGCTAATACCTCAATAACACGTGTTATCTCTTATTAAAGAACGTTTATGTCTGTAAAGTTAACACAAGACCGACACACTAAATGCACATTCCAAATCACTTAGTCTGAGTATCAAAGTCTGTTCATGTGGTGTGGCATTCCGTTGGACTACTTCTGTATGAAACTGTATATACTTTCATGATATACTATTCAAACGAAGAAACGCATACCCAGGCATTTGTTGCATTGCAAATGTTGTATATTCAAACATGCACAACTCGTCCACTACATGAATTTTTGCATCAGTTCATAGTAATGATATGTCTATACAAGAAAGTGGATAATTTCAGATGGAAGACAAAGACGCTGAGCGCGATGGTGACGACATGGGCCCGAAGTCGGATCGCCTGGCTCTCAGTCCAATCTCTCTCAATCTCTTTCCGTACAGTTTGACCGGATTTCCTTACCGGATTTCCTCCGAAGTCCAGGCAACCTGGCTGCTGTGCTCTCATCCGTGGCTGTACGATCACGCAAAAGTAGTACCCGGATGTACCGATCTTGGACTTACAGTGGTGACTTAAGGTCAGTTTGTACGGGGACGGTCATTTGTTATGACTGTTTGGTTAGAACGAGCTGCAAGCCGTGATGTCGTGCTCAGACTAACATTCAGCGGCCTGGCAACAGAAGATGTGTAATCTACAGCGTGTATTCTTTCATTGGCGATGCTCGGTGTCGCAGCATCAAGACGTGACGTAATAATGTGACCTTTAAACTCCTTCGAAACAAAAGCCGATTTCCGAAAGTGATCTAGACTTTTATAGCCAGACCACGCATGTTCTTTACTGCACAACTTCAACTGGTTGATAAATCTCATCAAAATCAACTTTTTCAGGTTAAGTCGATTTTGTTTCTTGTGCCATTGTGTAAAAGCATGTTATTAACACTTTTGTCACATATTTCTACGAATGCTTGAACACAAGAGGTAATTAATAGCACAAAATGCGTATGCGTTTCCTGTTTTGAAAAGTATATCTATAAGCTACACTAACACGATTTGGCATCATCTGTGAATTCAAAATAAAAAAGCACCACTATCCCGTAGATGGTGCCAAGGGATAAAACAGCTTTTTCCTTGTGCTTCCTGACAGACGGTAACTAAAGAACGGTTCATCATATGTACTTCATACGAACTGTACCCTTCCGCGCTCTAATATGAATTACTGAACCTGGACCGATACGAATGTAGTGTCACAAAACGACGGAGAATTCTTTCCTGGGGTGAGATAACGGATATTGATGGATTTCTCCTGGATTCGGAGTCTTTTTTCTCATGACGTTCAATCGAGAAACAGCAGACCGTCAGCATCATCAAGGAGTCTGGCACTGGAGTTTGGACGGGATTTAGAAGATAAAGATGCATGTGATGACGTGTATTAACTGCCATATATACTATTCAAATAAAGTAGGGGAACCTGAACTTTCAATTTAGATAGGAAGTGTAAACGTTGACAAACGTTTCAAGTACAGACGTCTCATGAACGCAACACCAATTCTCTTTATTATCACCCCTAAACACAACACAACACGTGCACAACGTAGAAGTCCCATACACGTGCATGGGGTCCCATTCTTGATTTTGACGGTTTTCAAGGTCAGAGCACTTAGAACATTAATTTTGACTCTCATCTTGCATCACACATTTGTTGGGGTTTGTTTCTAGTCGTTTGTTTTAAAATGAAAATCGTGCACATGCAAATTACATTCGATACACCAATCATCTTTCAAAAGCGACTATATTCCAGATAGCTACGGTTGTAACGAAGTGCAAATGGTGATGCATTCACTATTATCATATCAAGATTGATTGACTCCGATAAGTCTCCTACATATTTTCAATCGTAAATAAAAAAATAAGTTCATTTACTTTTTAAAGAGTATAATTGACTGTCAGATCACAGGTAGACATCGTCATCAATCACAGACAAAACACTATTGTCTGGAGAGTGGGTATTAACTGGTCAGATGCCGCCTTGCTGTGGTTGGAGGCATGTCCCTTTGTATCAACATTGTCTGACGTCTCAGCAGTTTTTTTTATTAACTCATGATCATGTCCTCTAAGTAAGAGGTCTTATTCGTACATGTGGATAGCAACGTGAGAGTAACACAATGCTGAAAATATGTGGAAGTGGCACAATATGTTAGGCAATCAATGAGAGTACTGGGTTCTCATATGTTTGGATTTTTGAGTACTGTGGAAATGTAGACATTTCTATTCTTCAGTTGTACAACTCCGTACTGACATACAGTTCCAGACTTGCAGGATAATGCTTCCAGCTGTACGTGTTTAATTACGTTCTCTTGTCATCACACCCGAAGTATATGATTACGCAATGACATTTAGAAAATAGCCAGATGTGAGATATGATATATTTGGAATTGCACTTTCTTGGTAAAGTACAGTAAATGTATTACACCTCACAGATGGAAGTATCTCGTCTGAATGATATACTAAACAGCAAAAGAAACGCAAGTTTCGCAATAATGAAGTTTCATAAAAGTAAGCGTTCATGTTTATGTGTTCTAATGCAAGACTTGACAAAGAAAACAGAATTGCGTTTCTTTTCTATGCAGTATATGTACATGCTGTCGTTTGTCAGACAGGTCTATATACAAAAGCATGCAGAGTGAATCAAAAGCCGAAAGAAGACTTCAGATTACATCTGACTCTCAAAGTATCAAAATATAATAACTTCAAATCAACTGTTTAACTTGGATAATAGAACATTCCTGACAACTAACAACATGCATATAAATAAGTGAGTGGGTGAGTTTAGTTTTACGCTGGTCTTTAGATAATCTAGTCTTGACCAGACAATCCAATGATCAACCACATGAGCATCGATCTGGACAATTTCGACTGGACATTATTTGGATTTTGTCTGGACACTAACACGATTTTGACACTAAATGGATTTTGACTTGTTAGTGATCGGTCTATCACCAGGCAGAGACTATGACTCGATCGTGACTGGACAGTGAATGGACTGTGACTAGTCTGTGGGTGGACACGACCTAACCTATTGGAACAAGGAACTGAATATCTGGAATGATTGTGGAAGGTGTTGGACGTGTTTCGCAACAGTTGCCGGTGTTTCGGACTGTTTACACAAGGAATCGTTGTCCAAGAGAAGACAGTCTTGTTTGCAACCCCTGGAAAGTCATATCAGGTGACAACTGTCCCAGGGCAATCTTTCCTGTGGAACAGTACTCCGGCTATTGGGTGTTCTTGCAATCCCTGAAAGATTTTATCATCCATGACGTTGAAGGGCCCCGTTCTGCTAATCAATCTTAGTGACAGTCGATGTGAAGTCGATGGGAACCGATGATGGGGATTAAGATCACCTTACGGCTGATAGCATGTTTTGGTGCGGGCCCAGGGTGAAAAAACGCTCTGAAAATATTGAGGACGTTTTCTTTCACGCACTGACAAACTTACGAATCATAGAACTCTTTATATAAACTAGAGATGCAAAAAGAGGAGTTTCTTTAATGTGCTGTGTGCACGGCTAGTACGTGAGTGCGCGCGTGCGTGCGCGTGTGCGCGCGTGCGCGCGTGTGTTTGTGTGTACAGTATCCACGGTGGCTGACATCGATGCACTAGAAGGTTTGTACCAATACTTTCCCCCAATAAACTGCAACACTGCATTTGATTGGCAAACAATACGTTTTGCGCCTCTGTCACCATAATTAAACCACGCCCATTAACGGACTGATGTTTCTTTCTTGGCTGAAAGGTAATTGGGAGGGGCTTGCGGTCACATTGCACTGAACGATGTCTCTCAAATCGTATTGGTTCTTCAGGCGGGGTGTTTTTATTGTTATTTTTAATTTCACATACACTCTGTCAATTTGTTCATTTTGACGTACAAAAATTGGTGAGCACACTTTTTGTAGATCCGCTACATTGCTTACCACGAGAGGCACGCATGTTTGTGTTTTTAAATAAGTAAATCTCCATAAAAGCAAATAAAATATTTTTACGTCTTAATTAAACGAACGGCGGATGTATGCGCCTAAAGCATTTCCTCTGTGAAGAACTGAACCCCCAGTTTTCAACAACCTGTCCTCATAATTGACTGGAAGTCACAAATTCCATATCGGCCAGGGGTTCTCTTCTGCGTAGAATAGCGCACCACCGCATTGTTGGCAGAATAACTGCATTTCGTGGCCGTGCATTAAATAGACTCCTGCATCAGCATAAATTGCTTTTAATGGAATTGACTTTTACAAACGTTTACAAAAGATGTGAATGTCAGCAGGCAAAGGCTTCAATGTAAGTATACAGGGTTGATAAGAGCAGCGTTTGGATTCGACTCTACATTGGATTCCACTTGTCATTGACGTCCTAGATACTCTATGTTAGAGTCCACTTTCCAGAGTCATTCACCGAGTACTTGTGAGGCAAAGGGCAGCTAATTGTAAAACGCAAAATACTGATGGCAAACACTGACAACATGATCAACATCTAGCGTGTCCCGATCCGATGTGCAGAGTTGTGTCCCTTCGTCGTGACAGGATCACCAGCTTTGGGTTCACGTCTCACATCCATTATGATTTACAATCTTGGTTTGACACACCTGTGCTAAAACCAAGCTGTAACGCAGAGATTTATCGATTTCCTTAAAGCGGTACTTTTTGTTCCCCTGCCTTGCACTCGGCGTTACAGTATACCAATGCGAACTGTTTGAACATTGCTAAAAGTAACTCACTCACTAATCATTTGACCAGACGGAGACACCAGTGAGAAATTCAAGGCTTGCTTATTGCAATGTAGGACTTCTAGCGTTTGATGCTCTCAACTGTGAAGACCTGCTGCAATCGTCAACTCCTAACAACAAACTGCTTTACAATACTTTCACCTACATCAAATTAATGAATGGTTAAGGTTTAGTCACCAGGACCTCACAGGTTCATCTGTGAACCCACATAGCAGTCTAGTCTGGAAAACAAGGATACGTTGGCCAGACGC
Organism: Haliotis asinina; assembly: GCF_037392515.1. NCBI lineage: Eukaryota > Metazoa > Mollusca > Gastropoda > Lepetellida > Haliotidae > Haliotis > Haliotis asinina. Next base: position 3,775,790 of record NC_090286.1, on the reverse strand, counting down.
AGGTAACGCATTCACGAGGAGTAGCCAGTGCAAGGCAATGAGCAAATTCTATGGTTTACGAAAGCGAGAGCCGATGTAGGGTGGCGCATGAAGCTGAAACTGGTTCCATACGATGCTGAGAGGCCACGCTCTTCATCCATCGCGCTACACTTGATCTCGGACAACCTGTGGCAAGCGCACTCATGCATGCTAATATGGGTCATGGGTCATGCTAATACGGCCTTGTAGGTCTCACTGAGACAGAATGAACCTGACTCCATGCAGGTGCTCCGAGTGAACACTGCTGCCTGGCGCTGAAGCAATGTTTAAAGGAGATGATCCCATTGAGCGCACTTTTTAAGCTTGATTCGATCGACATATTCAGGTCAATCGATTCAGATATCACAAACTATGGTCGTTACACAAACTTCCTTCGTTTTCTCTGACTCATTTCAGCGATAAAAACGTCCAACTGTCGTTTTTGTTATCTCATTCAGGACGCAAATCTAATCAATACACTGAGTATATGCTCTTCTGGAAATAATTCCTCTTTTCACTTTAGCTGGAGTGACAATCAGACAATGATACAAACTAACTAAAACACAACTTAGAAACAAAAAAAATGTATCTCCGAAAGTCATCACTGCCATACAGTTCTGTAGGCAGGAATTAGGCTGTCGCGATGTTCCGACATGTCATCAGTCTTGAGCGAATCTTCGAATCCTTGAATAAGAATCCTCGACCCCAAGAAACAATTCAAGTCAATAAATTACAATCGATCATGGTGTGAAAATCACCTCTTCGTTTGGTTTCTACAGCTTTAGAGTATTTAATGAAAGAAAGAAAGGCGCCAAAGACTCGATTCAAGTCCAGTACTGCGTCTTTTTTTAAACCTTCATTCTTCTTGAGTCAGCTCCTTGACTCGTCGTTACCAAATGTACAGTGAGTAAGTGAGTGTGGTTTTACGCTCGTTTTAGCAAAAGTATTGCACATTCCTGGCTGGGGTCCCCCGATGTTCAACATGTGAAAGTTATTAGCAGTGTTTGGTAGACGGCTGGAAAACCGGATATGAGCTTAGCATTGTGAAAACGTCTTCACATCTATGGTATGTGTACCTTGAAGAAATGTGCATAAACAGAAGCCTACATTTGTCTGGTATATACCTTAAACTAACCGTCAGTTACGTTATGAACAATTAAGCCATTGCCCTTTTTGTTTTGAGAGCACTTGCATTTTATTAAAATTAGTCAGTCGGGCAACTGATAATCTCAATTATGTGTAAATTTATGCAAATGGATAAAACTTACAAAAAAATCAATATTCGTCATGTTCCATCTAACATGATCCAACATTACTTGAATCAAATTGAATATTTGCTGGCATTTCTTCTGAAATACTGAGACTGGCGTCAGCTTGTCTCTTATTGACGAGTTCATGAAATTAGACTTGAACGGAAATGTGGCTCTGTTTTGTTGTCATTATTGAGGGATAAAACTGGATCGTAGTTTAATGTGTCATTCAAATGGCTCGGTCTAGTACAGATCTATTGCAAATTAGACATACAGTTCTTCGGACAGGAGACCGGAGCGTAATGAGTTTCACATCGTGGTGTTTTGAAAATACGCCAATCTTCTCACTGCCACAAGATATGCACACAAGTTTATCAATCGATTTTGAGAAAGGATATTCTTTGCAAACTCTCTCAAGGTCTCCATGAAAATTGCAAATCGGCTGATGAGATTCGAGTGGAAGTTTCTCTTCGCGGATGAAGATTGTGTAGAGGAATATTTTCATAACAATGTGGTCACTATGAAACGGAATAACAATAGTTATGTCTATTAAATCAATACGAATGAGAAGGGAAAATATTATTAATAAATGTTGTTGTAATTAATTCCTGAAACGAAATAAGTATCGTTTAATAAAAACATTATAAGAAACCATTCACCGCTGCCAGTGTTAGTTTTATATTACACAAGTAGGTCGCACCGGGTAACGAACATAACGTCGTTTGAATTATGCTCATTCTTACGGGGCAAAAATGAAAAGAAAATCCCTGGTTCAGGACAAATATCGGAAATGTGTTTTTCATTTCCTGTCGTGTTATCGAAAAAAAATGTAATATGGTTTAGGCTTAGCTACTGTCGGATACAGGTTATCGTTGCTCTGTTCAGACCATGGGAAGATTCTTTATTGAGCTAATTTTGACATTTATATGGTGCGTGGGCTGTTTTTGGTGGGTTTGGTGGTTTAGCAGGGACCGGGTTGGTGAAGAAATACAGGACTTGTCTTTGCTGGACAGGATGGAGTTAGCTGTAAACTTTATCTTCAACACACTTCTGTTAGCAGGAGTGGTTAAAGCGTTAGCTCGTCACGTCGACGACCTGGTTCGATTTTCGCACGGGTATAATGTGTGAAGCCCATGTCTGGTGTCCCCCCGCCGTGATATTGCTTGAATATTGCGAAAGGCGGCGTAAAACCATACTCAGTCACTCACTCCTGTTAGTGATGCCGGAGTGTCTGGATCTTCGTCTTACTGATGCTACATGTTCCTCATAACACTGGCGTCATCATCACTCACGTCATCATCACTGGCGTCATCATCACTGGCGTCATCATCACTGGCATACTACAGTGAACAACGTTTATGACAAATACGCCTATGACGAATTAGCGTGTTATAACGAACTGCTTTGTTTAGCTGGATCTGTGAACAGCCGTGTTCGAACAGGTATTAAGCTTGTCGTAAAAAGGCGACTAACCGGACAGTGAACAACGTTTGTAGCAAATACGCTTATGACGATTATACCGAACTGCTTTGGTTTAGTCCCTGTTAACTGGACCCGTGAACAGCCGAGTTCGAAATGGTATTCAGCAACCCATGCTTGTCGGGACAAGGCGACTAACGGGATCGGGAGGTCAGGCTCGTTCACTTGGTTGACACATGCCATTGTATTTCAAATGTTTAGATCGATGCTCATGCTGTTGATCACTGGATTGTCCTGACTAGATTATTTTCAGGCCGCCGCCTTACAGCTGGACCAACGTTGTGTGCAGCGGTGAACACCAAACCAACCAACCCACAAACAAACAAGCCAACCAACTCTGTTAATTGGTGTCTATTTTTGCCGAAATGCTTGTAAAAAGCGCGTTTATAACGAACAAAGAGCTGTGGTCCATTTAAATTCACTACAACCGTAGTGTCGGTTCTTGGAAATCAGACAGTGTACGAATGGTGAATACGGAATCTGTTATCCATTGCGGTCACAAGGGCAAAACATCTGAGCACGGGTGCATTGCACTATGGTCCTCGAGACATACACGCATCTGCTAAGCTCCACAAGACTATAAACTTACATGTACTTCCGGGGAATCTCATGATATGTCCTTAGGAATATTATTTTAGAGTAGGATTCTATGAGCCACTGAGTTGCTTTGATAAAACAACGTATCTTCTCTTTGGGAGGAGATGTTTTGTTTTTCTCAACTCTTTATAAGTCTGGGTCATGAAATATGGGTTGAAAAGCCCGATTCGGTACTATTAAAACATGAGACTGATGTTATGGGCAACGATTAACGTCGTTCGGTGCGTTCCATGGAAAAGACGGAATAATCACATGAGTAATGACTGAAAGAAGTAAACTCTGAGTAATGAGTATTTTAATCCACGGAAGACGTCTAAATTGCAGAAAATATAATTTTTCATAAGAAACAGTAGTCACCCCATCGCTCTGTTGAAGAGTATTTTTCCCAAAATACGTTGATCACTAACACAACGGCATCCATTATGACTGACGGCCTAGCTCTACGAAACGGTAAAATCTTCAGGACGATTTACAATTAGAAGCTACCCAAACAGCTGCGATGAGTTTACACGGTTCCACGTCACTGCCAGTGTCACAGCTGATAGAGGCTTCATGTGTATCGAATCCGGGTTTTCGGCGTGACGAGCGACCACTTAAACCACTAGGCTGCCTTCGAACCCCACGACCTTCGATGAATTACGGGGATGATGTGTGATAAAAAATGCATAACGTCGTGGTCAAGACTTACGGTGTGCGTAGATATGTATCAATTGCGTGTGCCCGTTTGTATGTGCGTGTTCGTCTTTCCGTCTCTCTATGCACTTATCGGAGCTAATTCCAGTTTTACTATCCTGTGTCGCCGATATACAGTGCCGCAGTTTACCATGGTCAACCTAAACCAACACCTACACCAACAATACCGACTCCGAGCCAAGAAGTCCTTGTTTCATTCGTGCCGCATGTTGACACCGCTGGGCTTGACGTAGCCGTGGTTCGAACACCAAACGTTTCCGCTCACTGTGCAGGCGCTTTATAGTACACGTAGCGGTCGAAAGCTTTACATTTCTATTCTGAATCATCAGTTTAGTAAGCATGTTTGGGGTGGTTTGAAAGGTATTAACGCTTGTCAGTGTGTGAACTGTGACAATTGTTGTATTTGGGATTACCCTTTCTTAGGGAAGTACAAATTCTAGTAAGAGAGTGTTATCCCAAATATATGTTACATCTGACCATTTTTATGTCGTGTAATTACAGTGTGTGAACTGTTCTTAGGGAAGATGAATTTTACGCTAATACTTTATCCCTCCGTACAGCCAGTGACTGTTCATCCTCATAAGTTTATACAATTCCATCTATTAAATATCATTATGATGATGAACACAGCAGCATCGGTAAATGACCGAGGTTGGTCAATGACCAGTGTTGTTCGAAGTGGTCAGTTGAGCCAGTTGTGAGTTATAACACGTGTCCGGGTGCTCTTGATAACGCTGGTCTTACAAATCTAGCACCATGTTGGCATTGGCTGACGGTGGTCCAAATCAGTGTGTGGGGATTGGAGAACTGTCTGGAACCCCGCAACACTGATTGCTCAAGAACAACAAACCATGAAGGGGCGAGGCATGCTGGTTTAAACAACATCAAAACCTTGTGCAAGTATAGACACACAGAAGAGAGAGAAACAGACTCCCAGACATCAACCGTCCAACTCCTGGCAGGAGACAAACAGTCAACAAGAAAGTGAACCTAACGCAACATGGCCTAGAACTCCATCGAAAAATACACTACTTGAAGTCATCTTCTCTCACCTCGGCTCAACACAAGTTCTTCTTTCCGTGTAAAAAGGTTACAAACATGCGTTTATATTTATATTTATATCATAGTTATGATGAATATACTTGTATAATGAATAACGTTTTGCTGTAGTGAATACTTATCAACACCAACCAAACTGAAATGTTAACAAGACATCTTAAGTCGAATGACTTTGGATCATGTAAACTCTCACACACTGGTGCATCGGTCGCGACATATTTGCTATGCAACAAGAATGATTCTACGTCCGCTCGTCTCATTGTTTCTTCATAGAGTCGAAACACTGTTTGATTCAGCAATGTCTGTACAACAGTCCATGAAGAACGTGGTCAGGCTAAATCAAAACATGTTTTCAGGTCCGACACCAACAACGAGAAAACCGTTTTCTGTCAAAAAATGATTGACACGAACCTGTTTTTCCTTACTCGGATACGTAGATGTCATAGATTGTCAAAGGGAATGCACAAACATTTTATTACAATAAATGCGCCTGTCTGCACAACTGATTACTACTTAACATCTGTGTAGTCTGTTGATTTCACAGTAACTTACTTTGTTTAGGTTATAGGAGTAACATATTGGTTTAGTCTGGAGTGGAGTGAGTGAGTTTAGTTTTACGCCGCACTCAGCAATATCACAGCTATATGGCGGCGGTCTGTAAATAATCGAGTCTGGACCAGACAATCCAGTGATCAACAACATGAGCATCGATCTGCGCAATTGGGAACCGATGACATGTGTCAACCAAGTCAGCGAGCCTGACCACCCGATCCCGTTAGTCGCCTCTTACGACAAGCTGAGTCGCCTTTTATGGCAAGCATGGGTTGCTGAAGGCCTATTCTACCCCGGGACCTTCACGGGTAGGTTTACTCTGGAAATCCACACTAAAAAATATATGTATGCACATCAGCATTCATGAAGTACCACCCACCTTTTATATAAGTATGGACAAACAGCAAGTCATTATATACCGGACAAAATGAGTTAGGGATATTGGTAATTTTATGACTGATATTTCATCAGATTGTCAGAGACTAAATAGACCATTAGTCATAATTTTAAAATTTACATATATCTCTAACTATGTTTGTCCAGTATATTTGCTTGGAATACCAAATTCCGCTTAATAAAATGGAAACTGTGACTGGCGATACAGAAATGAAATCTGGTGACAGATATGATCTGGGAATACACAAACTAGTGGATATGAACAATGTCGGAATGTCTTGTCACCATGATTACGCCACTGTCTGATTGTCACGGAGCTCTCAAATAATACATGTGGTATCTAAGACAACTTCCGAAGACACCAGTTCCTGTTGCAGCCATCCCTGGCTCGATCTCTTAGCGTCAAAGACAGTCGCAAAGATTCTTGACCAGGTTCACATCTGTGCGCCTTGCGGGTCGCGGTTATGTTTCAATGGCATTGTTCTGCGAATGGGCGATGACGTGAGATCTGGCGTTGTCATTCATGAAAATGACACGGCTGGCAAGGGAATGGTTGTCAAAATGCGGCACGATGACGGCATTCTTTTGATATCGTTGATCAACGAGTCTCTCGGGCATTGTAATAAGATCCAGCTCGCAGCCATAACCCTACACCATCGCTGAGCTATCACAAAAGGGTCCAAACGGACCCATTGCCCTCCCAATTCTTCGTCTGGGGTCATATGTAAGATGCGTCTTGTAAGATGAATCTGGAATCGGTCATCACGGCCAATGGTCTACCAACGTGCTTCCTGATGAGTCGACTGATAAGGGCCTGGGTAATGTTCAAGCACTGATTTTGCGACAGGACATCCCTGCATAATGCAAGACAATGATAAGCTATCGCGTATTTTCTGAAATTGTGTCTTGCATGTCAAGAAATGTACTTTCAGTTGTCACCAGTAAACTTGTTCACATACTGCAATGTTGAAACTTACACCCGAATGTGCATGGTTGCTTCCAGTATGCGACCAATTGCTTCAATCCAATATCCAAGGGTGTGATCGCAGGTTTGGACTAGTTTTTTCACCGGATGTGCTTACTAAACTCGTATACGTGCACCTGTACACGTATATGTAAATAAACCTTTTTAGAGATCTTGTTCTAGCATTTGTCGTTTTCATTTTACATCATCAGAACCAGGTATTTCCAGATAACAATACACCAAATATCATCATACCAATGAAAGTTTATTGACTTCCAATGAAGGAATTTTACAGCAGCATCAATGTTCAAATCTTTTAACATTACATAGCTGTAAAAGAGAACAGAATAAGCTCAATTAAAATATACATTTATTTGTAATCATGGCAGCTTGTCCCATCAACACATTCCTACATTACAATGGATGAAATTATGCACCTCACATTCCATAATTAAGTTAAACACGTAACACTAGGGAAGGTTTTAACACCCTTGTCCGAAACTCAGTCAATCGCCAGACCTTCAGTCATGCATTCTGTTTCTTCCTACTCAATGAGCGCTACAGCCTTTGGTCAAAGATGAACTTGCACCTGTCCATCTTCAGTGGAAGCCCTCTAAACCGACATGTGTTGGGACCGGCAAAATATGCTGATATTGCGAGGGTGCCGGTTTAGCTGACTATTCCCTTTTCAACCTGAGAATGACATTCCAGGTGCCGTAAAATACAAACCCATCGTATTTAACAGTAATCCACTGGTAATACACATTATGCTCATCTTCAAAGGTATCTTGACACAGAGCGACTGACCAGCTGGGAGACACCAATTAATTTAATTTGCCAAGTGACATGTGAAGCTCATCAATTTACCACACCTACTTATGCTTAACCACCGTACTTAACTGTAATCCAGTTTTGTTAATACACATTCAGCCAATCAACAGGCGAGCCAAGACAGAGGATGCCGGTTTTGTGAGGTCACCTACTGTACAGACAGACAGCTGGGCGGCCTTTATTGTGCAAAAGTATGGAGTAGGTTGTCGCCAGATTACATGGCGTACAAATGATCATACATTAACTAGCTTCTATCGACACCAAATACCAGTGTTGATAATGGGAGCTTGTCAGATTGGAGGGATGCCGGTCTTGAGGGCTTTCACTGTAAATCTTCAGGGTTGGTATTTCGGTCATTCTGCCCTAATCCCTGGATCCATTCCTGTAGTTCTTTCAGTCATAAATTACCCACCACTAAATTCCAGTTGACAGTTTGACTAGCTATGAAAAAAACAAGGTCTAACATACCAAACTGCAAGTTCAAAATCAGTGTCAAGTTGCCAATATCAACAATGTGATCCACAAATTGACTAAAATTTGTATTGGCAAGAATTCACTATTGACAAAATGAATGGCATGCAACTGAAAATCCTTAAAATCTTTCTGATGGCAAGGGAGTTTTCACGTCTATAAAATCTGGCGGCAGTCTAGGGTTCAAGGAAACACAAGTTACTTCCCTTACCATTTCCCTCAGCCGACGTTTGAATGTGTAAAATACTGTGGAAATACAAGGGCATGTATATCCAAGAATGGTTGGAATGGACCCAAAGGGTAGTGCAGGTTTACCAAATTGTAAGGGCTGGAGATATAGGGCATGACCTCTTCATTAATGAGTCATGGAGATCAAATACTCCATATACACACATAATGAGAACCAGCCACTACCTGACATTGATGCCTTGCAGGCAAAGAACACAGCGTCTTATGTGATGACTTTCTGGCTTCAGGCCCTTGTTTGATTAGATTTGATACAGCAACTACAAAGCATACAGATACACAGACAATGCAATCCTGTGAAGAACTGACGATGAGTGACTCGAGGTCAGACTGAGAGTGACACTTGAATGTTTTGAATTCTTAAACCAAGTTTGGTCCCTGTCATACCTAATCTGTCACTAGCTGTGTAAGGAGGTAGCCAGTGTATTAAGCCAATAATAACTATCAAAATTGCTATGTTGGAGCCAATAGGAGAGTATCGTTTCTGTTTTCAGACCAAACCTGTAATTTGTTATTTACATGATGTTACAAATCACCATACAAAATACCTTTTCAAAAGTCATTGCACATGAGCCATTTAATTTCATTTTTGTAGCCTTGCTTTAACATTCAGCAAAATAAAATAATGAAATATTATTCTAGATTAAATTCAACACAATGACAGAATTAACAAGGAAAGCTGTGAGGTAGATCCCAAAGGAAATTATGAAGACGATCATCTCAAACATATATTTATGTGTGCTAAGCCATCCACATTCCAGGGCCTGAGATACATAGCACTTGAAGCAGAACATGGATAATGTATATACAATGTGTGGAACAAAACACAGCACACAGCCAGCAAGGTGGTATTTGGTCCTAACTGTTGCATGTATGAAAGCTAAACCATGGCTTGGTGTTGTGGGGCTAGAGAAGGGCACCATTGGGGTGGTTGCAGCGAATCAAAACACTGTGTTGATGGACGAGCTTTCTCAGCTGTCCATGGAATTGGCTTCCACTTCGAGAACCCGGGGAGCATATAACAAGACGTAGGCACAGTGCCAGTCACCTGCAACATCATCAACATGAACATCAACATTTATAAAGGTTGTTTAACAGTAGTTCGACTCTTTCACTGCAGATTAGGGCGTAGGTTTTCAAAGCTCTCTTAGTGTTAAGATAGTCGTAAGTTAAAGTTAATGTATGGCACCTACGACTATCTTAGCATGAAGAGAGCTTTGAAAATCTAGGCCCAGGATAAGTCCTGTTTTTTTTCTCATTTTTATAAATAAGGAAACAGAAACAATCACACAAACAACAAACATGAAAAGATAGGGTTCACATAAACACTTTAGAGTACATAATTAATACAATCCGTTAAATGATGCTCTCAAAACCAATGCCTTTCATTTCTAAGATACTCTGGAACTACCTGTATGTGAAACGCTTAAGAAAACATGACCCATATCTTGTGTATTTCACACCATCTGTGTTGAAAAGACTCTTTTTAAACTTAGCTGTTGAGCTGATTTGACTGTAAGTCAACTAATTCTCAAAAATAAGAGCGAGTGAGTTTAGTTTTACGCCACTCTCAGCAATATTCCAGTCATAATAGTGGCAGTCTGTACATAATCACGTCTGGATCAGACAACCGTCTGGTCAAAAGCATGTGCATCCAACTATGCAACTGGAACACAAGGACGTGTTAACCAAGTCAGCAAGCCTGACCATTCGATCCTATTTGTTGGCTCTTACGACAAGCATGGGTTTGGTAAATAAGTAATACAGAAACATGACAAAATTTGAATTCCGACTAAAATGGTTTAAAATCAAATTAAACTGAGGTAATACTTGACTCTATCACCATTTGAAAATCAGATAAATTATTTAGGAGCTAAATATACTGTGTTGGAAAATCAGAGGTATATAACAAAATGATAAGAACCCTAAGTTTGATTTAAAACCAAACACGTAGTGTTTATCTCCATTCTACCATAACCTCATTATTCAGATTTTAAACAAATACAGGTGTTGGAAAATGAGAGGTATATAACGTGATTACACACCTCTGAATGACTTTGATTAACGAATCACAATCTAGTATTTACTGAAATCATGGTAGAATATTCAACATCACATGCTGACATGGGTGTGGATGATTATCAAGTAATGGTATGTCAGTGAAATGTTTCTCATAATAAATTCCTTTTAAACAAATAACCCCTTATCACATACATATGGCTCTCTTGAAAACAAACTGATTTTAAGGTCATGATACCATCCATATTCGGGAGCCGGGAACAATGTTTGATTCAAGCAAGGTCTAATTATTCGCATCCTGCAACCAGTTCTTACCTCCTCCTGATAGTTTGAGAATGTCCTCCGCTGGAACTGAAGTTACTCTGTCGTCATCAAACATGATCCACTCATCTGTAGATAAGATGGAAGCTGAGATCAGTAACACACACAGGAACCATACACAGTAAGAGAGAGCTGAGAGGAGACACCAAAAGTATGCTGCACATGGCGGTTTTGATACAGCATCAAGTCAGTCTGTAACCCTGTGGTTGACAGAATGAGCAACAACAGCACTGGCAGGGCATGGCAGAACCTCTAAATTATAAAGGACATGTACTCCATAGTCACTTTTCAAACAAACATATTGTTGAATAATTTTTTTAAAAACTTAAAAGGAACTAATCACTTAGAACATAGAAGTGACAGCTAAGTTTGAGTGAGTTAGTTTTATGCCACACCCAGCAACATTCCAGCTATATGGCGACGAACTGTAAATAATCAAGTTTGGATCAGACAATTTGGTGATCAACAGCATGAGCACCAATCTACGCAACTGGGTTGACAATGGAGGCTGTGAGCCAAGTCAGAAAGCCTGACCACCCGATCCCTTCAGCCATCTCTAACAACAAGCATGAGTTACTCAAGATCAATTTTAACCCAGATCGTCATGCGTCAGTTAATTTTGAAGCCTCACATATAAATACTTGTGAAAGCAAAAAATCTTTGTTTGCAGACTTTAAAGACTATGGCAAGGTATATCCACAAAAACCCATCACGGAAGCGAACTGATTCAGTGTGGTCAGTCTGAATTTTAAAAAATGGAGTAACTGGAGAGCATGTGCATTTATCAAGATAGCGGAGTCTCAGTGGAAGAGGTGAAATCCAGTTTCAACCACAGTCACAAATAATTCTTTTCTGGACAAGTCGGAAACATCTTGACATGTTGTGCTGTTAAGGACATGTTAAGGACTGCTTGATCACCTCACCTGAAGTCTGTCCACTCTACAGTGATCACCATCCTATGATCATTTACCTTATTCCTTATATTGTATAATGTACACCAAAACACATCATTGTTTTACAATTCTATCCAGAGATGATAAGAATTTCTCAATCAACCATTTCTTCATTACAAAATGAAGAGAGACCACGTTGCACCGTTCGGCGCATCTCTGTATCTTACCATCTTTCTTGTGCACCCAGGCCACATAGTGGCCGCTAGAACTAGATCTGCCCTTGTGTGTAAGTACTGCCTTCAGGTCGTAGTACCCACTGTTGTTGGAGCCGGCATCTGCAGATAGACACATATGACGGGACTCACCACACCATCACATAACATAGCAACAGGTCATCATGGTAACATAGCAACAGGTCATCATAGTAACATAGCAACAGGTCATCATGGTAACATAGCAACAGGTCATCATGGTAACATAGCAACAGGTCATCATGGTAACATAGCAACAGGTCATCATGGTAACATAGCAACAGACCATCTAGGTCATATTGTAACTATATCAAGGTAACAGAGAAACATGACAACATGGCATCACATTAACAAGGCAACAACCTACAGACCATCTAAGAAACACAGGACTCCAACAGTATATAATATCCAACTATAAAGAAAACATAGGCACAAGACACCTGGCTGAGAAGGGTTGTTAACTGTACACTGGGGATTGTAACAACATGGAAAGTAGACTTTAGGTTTTTACACCCGATCACAGGAGGGCTCGCTCCGACACCTCAACTTCACTAGATCACTCGCCTGGCACTTTAGCCAGCTCGCCCCCCACCATTCCCCATACCATAAGACCTTCCTATCAAGATAACACTGGAACTGGCAATTAAGGTAACACAAGACCTGATAATCAAAGTAATTCGTCACCTGGCTATCAAAGTACTACTCATATTAAATGATATAAACTGAAAATTCTTAATATTTATTTCAGAACTTCTACGGCAGTTGCTGAACACCTGAGACCAAATATCTCTGGTGTATTTCAGTTGGGTGCATGCTCTATTGCCTTTCAATGAAGCTGGACATGTTCCAGATGCCTGGTTGCCATCTCCAAACAACCAATCACATTCAGACACCATGCTCAGAATGTGCCATAAAATGTTGACTGGTAAACTTTAGGCATGTGGGTGCAGCCAATTGCTCCTATGTATGAGATAGGTATGATTCTGTTGACAACTCTGCGTAATGTTCACATTCCATATTTCACATATAACTGACTTACCATCCTCAAACCAGTAGGGAAGTTTCTTCTTCTCCACTGGTTTACTCACTTCCTCCTTCTCACTCTTGTCAGCCATCTTGGCCTGCAAACAAGCCACACATCATGTCAGAGTGAGTGGGTGTGCGCTTGAATGAGGGACTGTATTTAAGTAACCATGGGACAAAACAAAACCTAAGGTGTTCAAACTAACACAAGCTGCAAGTGAGAAAAATCTGACAGTGTTTTTCTGAGCTGTCTGACCTATTTGACAATCTACAAGCTTAAAAGCTGGAGGGAGGCCCCAAGTCCTTCCGGACTTCAGTTATTCTCATCTTGATCAGTCTTCTGATCATTTTTACTTAGGTGAGCTCTAAAATCTCATCTCCAAATGGGCGGTTCGTTAAACCTATTTCACCTTAGTGAGGGCTTCAGTCTGTCTGTCTTCCTCTTCCTTGAACTTGTCTCTAGCTGGCGTTAGTTTCTTCTGTAACTCCTCAGTACACAGATCAAACACATCCAACTTCATGGAAAACTTCACATCCTGAATAAAATACATTCAATATCAACACAAGAAGTGTGGCTGTTTACCTGACACACTTAGGTACCTGCCATGTGTTGTGATTGTAATGTGTTTCAACTTAATATTCATTAGTCATTGATCTTGTGTGGCTATTTAATGACTGAAGAATTCAGTCTGAAAAATTTCTTTGAACCCAATTCAGTCAACATTTGCGTTTGATTTAACAAATCAAGTAGCAGCCCTGTGTACAGCTGCTGAACTTATTCCCAAACCAACAGACACTATTTCAGCTGCAGGAGCCATGCAAATTTACACTTGCATGTGCACAATGTACATTAACTAGACTACCTCTTGTCCACTTTGGATTTTGAGTAAGTCTGAAGCTCAGTAGGTAGCCACGCTGATGTAGTGTGTTCATTAGGTGAGGGTTCAAATCTCAGAATGAGTCATTCTTTAAAAAGGTACCAGAATGTCGGTATTTACTACGAATCTGTGATTACAAATTTAACATCTGTCACAAGTGACTTACCTTCAGAATTTTGGCATTAATTGCTTCCTTTTCTTTAAAGTAAAAGCGGACAAACTGAACTGCTAAGTACGCTGGTAGACGTTTTATCTTACTCTGAAAACAAGCATCAAGAAGCTACTGAGAAGTAGTTAAAAAAAATATCGATGGACACAAGGAAGTACGTTTTCAATGTTTTCAATGAATATAAATCCAGCTAACTTTCCATTTGTAGTCATGTTTATGTGAGATGTACATGTCATCATCCTTCAACATTATACATGTATTCACATGACACATTCACCACCAATAACTTGGTCTTGATTCCAGTGGCATGACTAAAAGAATATAGACATACAATCAAATTGTAACATTCTGTCATGATTGACACTTGTGGTAACATCACCAGTGGATGGAGCAAGACTTGTATTGCTTACAACATAAAGACTTTCCTTGCTACAGCTTACTATATCTGTTCACAGCTTAGTGTTTGTATCTCTTAGTCCTCTATTTGATTAATAATAGCGAGGGCTCCCCTGCATGAAGATGTTTCATTGAAGATAGAGCTTAAATTCCAAACAGGGTTTTTACTGAACATTTTTATTTTACGTCCATGTACATGATGAACAAAAGAATTCTGAAGAAGAGGGACTGATTGTGTGGTATCTCTTTTGGGGAACAGACCTATGGTGGTGACGATGATAAATGAATAATATTCTAGTCCTAGTATTCTGAATAATAAGGACGCAGGCACACGTACATCTTGGTTTTTTTTTTCAGTTTTGAAACGTTTCATTAGTCATTGTCTTTCTTGCTCTTCAGTTCACAGCAAGCTTCGACACAACTACATGACATGGCTAAAATATTGCCGATGTGATGATAAATATAAACTGAACTCTTCACAACTGGATCACAATATGAGCTGGAAAATTCAATAATTACATACTGATTAGTAGTTTTGAAAAACTCAAAAGAAAAAGACCACACATGAAAAAGTTTCACCTGGAAATAATTGATACTTACAGATTTTGTATACAAAGCATCTCTTCCTAACGTAGGTGAATTCTTTGTAATTGTTTCTTCTAATCTCTGCAAAAACAAATCATAAACAAATGATATACAGGTTAGAAAGAAGAATCTTATTGTTATGTGCAGATATGGAAAAGAAAATACCTTGATTTGATGCTCTCCACCACTCTGACAATATTTACTTGTGTATCAACCCTGACTAGACTTGTGTAGCATGTTCAAATATACAGACCCATTCATAACTACCAGCGATGTATACACAAGAATAGAATAAGAGCAGTAGAACGCACTTTTGAAAACCTTCACTCATATTCCTTACTAAAATATGTTTCTTTACTGTGTTTTCAGATTGTATCAAATTTGGGATACGGATATTGTCTAGAGATATGGGTTGAATACCTGCCTCAAGGTGGATCATGATAGATCCCTGATCCCTGATCCCTGATCGCTGATCCCTGATCACTGATCACTGATCACCAAATCCTCTAGGCTAAAAGTGATGTAGAGATGTTTTTGACAGTATGCAGTAGAGCTACATATAAAAGGAAACTGAAAAAGATCTGACAGGGCAGTGATACTCACACTTCGTAAACCTGTTGCCATGTATTTAACCTCTGCAACAGAGAAAACATAACCTCAATAACATACTTGTCAGTACAATACAAACATCTATGTACAGTGGAAGCTGCCTAATCTGGCACTCATTAGGACTGGGGAAATAATCTGTTTTCAACAATGTGACGGATTGCAGAGCTGATGATAGATGCAAAAGCCACGGAAGGGACTTGGATTTTATGCCGGTGTTGACAAATTGCTGGATTAGACAGATGCCGGTTTTGACAGCTTCCACTGTATTAAATGAACAACCTCATGACTGAGTCAAGGACTAATCAACTGCTGTTTTCATTCCTAGATTGTTCCGTGTTATAGTAGAAATTCATGTAACATAACAAACTAATATTATTAATGGACTCTTTTTGAGTTTGTCAAAACAGTAGTTTACTGTTTACTGTAAATGAATCCACAAAGGCTGTTGACATCGATTCACATGAGACAGAACGGCAGATAAATCTTTCTCAGTTCCTGATCAGCCATGAATCCAAAACTACCAGATCCTGGCACATGTAAGGGAGAAAACTCTGAACATTTGTCCTTGATACATTGGTTGTGTTGTTGTACAAACACATGCAGAACAAACCAGGAAATGTATCCTAACAGTTGATACCTTTTTCTATAAAACAGCTGAGCTGCAGGAAGGACTCTGTGGACTTTTTCTCTTCCTCTTCAGGGGCTTCTGTACACTTCATACTGTGGACTGAGTTAAGGCTGTACTTGTCTACTTACAGGACTGTTCCAAACACAGGCATTTTAAAAGTGTACATGACTGCATTGGTCCCTTTAAAAACACTCTTAACCTACTACTGAGAGAGATTCATGTTATATTAGCATACAGTAGTCACTTTCAGGGATAAATTAGACATCTATTTCAAAGTCATCTACACAAAGTTTTTCACAGTTCCATTTCCAGTTGGCCCACCAGACCTTGTACCTCTACATGTAGAAACTAAAAAAGTGCTCTCTACATATTCATAGCAAGGATACACAACTTCAAACTCTCCACCCAAATACTGGTCAATAAAACCTTTGCCACCACTTGCTGCTGCAGAACTCTGAAACAGAGCAACATCTACATTCAAAATGGGCTAATAGGTTGACAGACATGATGAAACTGACAGACTTTGTGAACAAGTGGTTAATGCCACTTTGAAAAGCACTCTATAATCTATTTGTTGACAGGAAACACTCTATAAAGTATATCCACATTGCCTACCTACAATATTGTCCCTTTTGAATCCGGTCAAGGCAAATATAGCCCTTAGTCTTCTAATGTCTAGTTCATATAATAACCAAACACTTTTCCTTCCATGAAGAATAACAAATGAAAAGGTCTACAAAACCTGTCTACAAAATTTGTGGCTGTTATGAGGTTTACTGAAGTGTCAGTTAAGTTTGACGGAGCAACTCCTGATAAATGTTTCCATCTTTTGTCTGACGTCCCATGTTTGACTGTGGCATACATGTCTGACCATGGTATACATGTATATCAAATACAGATGTCTGACTACTACATACACATGTCTGACTACTACAGTGAGGTGTTTGACTACTACCAAAAGGTGCTTAAACATAACACATATCATCCACACGTTTGACTACTACAGATAGACAAATGTTTGACAAAGAAAGACAAATGTTTGACAACCACACACAGATGTTTCACAACTAAGGGCATAATTAACAGATATATATCATCCACATATTTGACAAGTCCAGGCTTACAGATGTTTGACTACAGAGAGATGTTTGACGACCACAGAGAGATGTTTGACAACCTCCCATAAATTGATGTACAGACATGTATTTAAACATAATATATAATCCACATACATTGGTGGTTCTTACCTCTCCACCTGACTGGATACTCGGCAGTTTCTGTTGCAAACTTCGAACAATCTCTGTCCAACATTCATTGGCATCCTAGGGATTAATAAAAAAGATAATAGAAAATGTCCAAAAAGGAATTAAGTCAATCCCTACAACACCTGGGAGAGAGTGAGTGAGATACGCCACTTCTGGCAATATTTTAGCAATATCTCGGTTGAGGGGACACCAGAAAAGTGCTTCATGCATTGTACCCATGTGGGGAATTAAACCCAGGTCTTCAGCTTGATAGGGCAACACTTAAGCGTAACCACTAGGTTACTCCACTGCCCTATCAATACTACGAGATCACAATGAACAAAGAAACTTTCTGCTCTTTACATTGTAGTTGTAGGAAACTGCAGCAGTGGTTTACATCGTGATTTAACAACCATAACATCAAACAACATACTTTCTACAGTTTAGTTTGATGTTTCATTCTTTTATGAATGTTGATTAGTCTCCACAGTTGACGATAATCACAGACACAAGTGAGATCCATCGGCCAAATGATTATTCAATCATCTGTGTCCAGTACTAATTATTAGGAGGAATGTCTGGCTTCCCTGAGTGTAAAAGACATGGCAGTATGTAGAGAAAATGCTAAGGGTGTTTTCAGTAGGGAAACATAGCTTCCCTGAGAAACTTGTGTAACCATGGTTACCTGCTGCTGGTAGCCACCATGCTCGCTCTTCTCAGCAAATCGGGGAAACACCATGTGCAGCACCTGGAGGAAGATGATGGGTGGGATGGCAGATGATGACATCTCCATGGTCTTGTACAGGTCACGCAGAGCTAGCAAACGTAACATACATCATCATCTTCATCATGATGAACAAACGACACAAAATCATCTTATTGTCATCAGCAGCAGTAGCATCAGCACACATCAGCACACATCATCACCATCATCATCATCATCATCATCATTTAAAATGTACATGGACAGCAGAAGCAGCATCCCCATCGGCCAGTTCATCTAGTAAGCAACAGAAAACTTTCAAGGAAAGGTGCTAAAAGATGTCACTTTACTTGTATTACTACTGAACCTACATATCTGCACAACAATACACACGTATCTTCATTTCAGTACCTACAAATACATATCTACAGTGACTTGTGACTGAGTGCTATACCTGCTGTGATGGAATCTGCAGGAGCGATGGCTCCGGCCACAGTCAGACTGCCAGTGTACCTGCAGAAAAGTGAAGCATCTGTAGTAAAGAGTATAATCTGAAACTAACTCTTGTTAGTTACTTAACATCACATTCCACCTGTAAGATGGCAACTTGTAAATAATTCACTCTGGACCAGACAGTCAAATGAGTGAGTGAGTGAGTGAGTGAGTGAGTGAGTGAGTGAGTGAGTGAGTGAGTGAGTGAGTGAGTGAGTGAGTGAGTGAGTGAGTGAGTGAGTGAGTGAGTGAGTGAGTGAGTGAGTGAGTGAGTGAGTGAGTGAGTGAGTGAGTGAGTGAGGCACCTATGGCATGTCTAGGACATGCAGAAATGTAAGTCAGCAACCATGACATTTAGTCCTAGAGCCATTCAGTTTTATGAAACCAACAAAGGTGGATGTGAACCAACCTTGACCTTTATTTCCAATGCAGAAGGCATTTGAGAGTGGTTGTTTGTTGTTTTATGCTGCACTCAGCAATATTCCACCTATATGTAAATAATCGAGTCTAGACCAGACAATCCAGTGATCAGAACCAATCTATGCAACTGGCATATGATGACAAGTGTCAACCAAGTCAGAGAGCCTGACCACATGTTCCCATTGGTTGCTGGTTGCTTTAGACAAATTTTAACCCAAATCTTCAAAGACCTCACTCTGATATGGTAAACGTAACAAAAACATACACAAGAATTATGTTTACAACGGAGTAAATAACATTGAGTCTTATCAGCAACACTGCTTGGTGAAAGTGTTTACCTTTTGAGAGCATCTGTGAGTTCAGGTACGGCTCGGAGACACTGCACTACACTGTTCATGTAACAGGTGTTACCTAGGTTGGTCAACCCAGCCGGCAGGGCCAGCTGAAGCACAATCAGAAATTACATATTGTTATTGTTGTTCACCTGTTACAACACTGCGTGAGTGAGTGTTTTCATGTCACTTTTAGCAACTCTCCAGCAAAAAGGCAGTGGTGGAACAAACCAGCACAAACTATCTGCAGAATCAAAATTGACAATGCTTTAACCACTATGTCTGTATTATCAAAGGATAATGTGTTCCAATTACAAATCCATTCAAAGTCTGTGGTACAATTTGAAAAGAGCAAGTTTAAGTAGTGTTTATTAAACAATGTTAGATGACTTGAAGATGTCAGGTTTTATGGTCCATAATGAATGTATTTCATATTTTCATGAATCTAACACTTGCCAATATTCTAGCAATACAATGGCTACTTATAAATTTATTAAAATCTAAATATTTTAGATATTTAAATACTTACCTTACCATAGGTCTTATGCATATTACCTCTAGCTTCGCTAAACGAGATCAGACAGTCGTTGATTCGCCATCCCCTCGATGGCTACCTCATGTAATCTACGAATGTAGTCACGGAAGTGACGTGATCTCTCCACTCGCGCGAGAGCGCAGAATCCAAAATTCACTTTTACCGTCAGCCAGAAGGTCCGAAGAGTCCAAAGTGGGGAGGAGCATCCAGCGTTGGGAGGGAGTCACCGCCCTATGGTAAGGTAAGTATTTAAATATCTAAAATATTTAGATTTTAATAAATTTTAAACTTACCTTACCATAGGTCTTATGCATATGGCTTCGACAGATGGATGGTGGTGTGGACTCCGGAGGACCATCCCTCAGCAAACAGTGCACATGCATCAGGAGAACTCGGGAAAACCAATGTCAACGGTCTCAGGATAATACCTGGAACAGGACAAAGAGTAACCCAACAGAACTCCAAAGAAAAACCGACGCACCCGGGGGGTGAGGTTAATCTTAAGACCAACGGTAAGTAGAAGTGTAGTTACCTAATGGGCGGATGGTCGGGTAAGTTGCTGAGCAACCACCAATGGACCAAATGACTGTAACCCCTCCACGTCTTCAACTGCCAAGTCCCTCAAGTAGTGGGATGCGAAGACAGTTGATGACCTCCAGAAACAGCCCTCCATGATCTGCGGTACTGTGCAGTTCCGATGGAGGGCCATTGTAGACGCCAAGGCCCTGATCTCGTGCGGGTTACTTGCTACCGGATGAGGCAGGTGCTTGTCGTCATAGGCCGCCAGGATAGTCGATCTGAGCCAGAGGGCAATAGTATTTCTGTTTACTTTGCCTTTGCAGGACACGGCAAAGGGAATGAATAATCTTTTGCGGGATCGTCTCCTAGAGGCTGACCTTTTAATATAGCATCTGAGAGCCCTGACTGGACATAGCAGCTCCTCCTCCACGTCATGATGACCCAGGATCGTAGACAAAGGAGGGATGGAAAATAGCCTGTTAGGCTGCCCGGGAAGCTGGTTCTTAGCCACAAAATCCCAAAGCAAACCCAAATGAACACGTCCGTGTCTTGACTGTTCAAATCGGATCTGAGTAACGTCAAGAGCATGGATCTCGCTGACTCTAGCCGCTGTTGCCAATGATAGTAAGAAAACCGTCTTCTTGGAAAGATGTTCAAAGGAGGCTTCCTCTAATGGCTCGTACGGCGGCCCTCTGAGATGTTGAAGGACAACATTAAGATCCCAAGCTGGAGGACGGAACTTGGCCTTCTGGTCTTCCAGCTTGAAAGCTTTGAGAAGCGCAATAAGTTCCGGTATCTTGGAGATCTGTGTATCTGACTTGATAGCAAGGACAGAATTCAAAGCTGACAAATAGGTGCCTAAGGTACTGCCTTTGAGATGTCTAGAGTTCCGTAGATATAGAAGGAACTGTGCCACAAACTGAGGAGATGCTGCCATGGGATCTTGAGATCTTCCTGAGCAAAAATTCTCAAAAGAGCGCCATTTGTCGTCATATAAAGAGCGGGTAGAAACTCTATGCGCGCGAGCTATAACGTTCGCCACGTGCGCAGAGTAGCCCTTAGCCTTTAATGACCTCTGCAGATGACCCATGCGTGAAGATGGAATCGCAGTGGATCCGGATGCAGCTGTCGACTGTGTGGATGTCGAAGCAGATGCAACCACCCTGGAAGTTTGTAAGGGTCTCCGTTGGCGAGCCGTCGAAGATCGGGAAACCACGAAATGGCTGGCCACCAAGGCGCGACCAAAAGCAGTCGGAGGTTCTGCGTCAGTCTGATCTTGGCGATTACGTCCGAGAGAAGGACTGGAGGAGGGAACGCATATGCGTCCAGGCCTTCCCATGACAGAGACATCGCGTCGACTGCCCACGCCTGTGGATCCGGCACGGGAGATACGTACGTTGGTAACTGGTGATTGAAACTGGTGGCAAAAAGATCTACCAGTGGTCTCCCGAGTTGCCAGCAAATCTGGTGAAATGCGTCCGGATGAAGCATCCACTCCGTCGGGGATGGTTTGCCGGGACGCGACAGGGCGTCTGCCAGAATGTTTTTGCAGCCGGGAATGTGACGAGCCGCGATCACGATGCCGTTGCTGTCTACCAGATCCGCTAACAGGAACATCTGGTCCAGAAGTTGTTTGGATCTGGTTGTACCCTGATTGTGAATCACCCACACGACCGTGGAATTGTCGGACGCTACCAGGAGTCTGGAGTCTGTTAGAACCGGTAGCCAGTGGCGGACCGCTAGGATGACTGCCTGCATCTCCAGGTTGTTGATATGCCACTCCCTTTCGGCGTCTGACCACAGCCCTGAGGTTGTCTGGCCGTTCAAGTGAGCGCCCCATCCCAAGAGGGATGCGTCTACAAACAATTCGTGGTCGTGGTTGAAGCTTGTCAAACAAACACCGGCGCAGACGTTCCACTCTACCGTCCACCACCTGAGGTACTGATGCAGGTGCGGGGGTAGAAGAAATGATGACTGGAGGTCGTTCTCCCGAATGAATGGTAATAGGAACCTCTGTAGTGGGCGCAGCATAAGCCGTCCTCTGAGGGTGAGGTCTTGCGCCGACGTCAACAAGCCCAACAGAGACTGCCATTCTCTGAGGGTGAGAGGTAGGGACAGAGCTCGATCCGTAAAGGCGAGAATCTTCTGCCATCGATCGGGAGGGACCCTGACCAGATTGAGCCGAGTCAGGAACAACCCCCCAATGAAAGTTAACTCCTGCGTTGGTTCCAGTTGCGACTTCTCGATATTGATAATCCACCCCAACTGCTGAAGTAGGCGTGTGGAGAAGTCCAGTTGTTTGCGTAGCAACTGAGGATTGCAGTGATTTAGAAAACAATCGTCGATGTAAGGATCGAAGTCTATCCCCCGGAGGTGCAGAAACCGGGTGACAGGCAGTGTGACCCGAGTGAAAAGCCACGGGGCCGTAGAAATTCCAAACGGCAACACTCGCCACTGGTAGTGTACTCCGTTGAATATGAAACGCAGGCACTTCCTGTGGCGCGGGAATATAGGAACGTGCAGGTAAGCATCCTGTAAATCTAGTCTGGCCATCCAAGCTCCGGGTGACAACTTGGCTCGGATCTGATCCAGTGACGTCATTCGGAAATGCGGGGGCTCGGCTAAATACAGGCTGTTGAAAGTCGCCATGTTGTGAATCATCCGCATTTTGGTGGAACCTTTCTTGGGTATCAGGAAGATGGGTGAATAGAACCCCGGGGAGTGATGGGGTTCTGACACTATCTCTATAGCACGTTTTGTTAATAAAATGTTGATGTTCTCTAGTATAAGTACCTGTTGATCTATTGAGTACACTCGTGACAGGGGAGTGGTAGTCAACGGCGGAGCTCTGGCTAGTGGTAGCTTGTAGCCGGCTCTCAGGATCTTGCAAACAAACGGGTCTTCCAGGAATGTCCAGTTGGCCCAGAAGATCCCTAGTCTCCCACCTACAGGGGTCGGATGAACTGGTACGACTGGGGGTGGGAGGTCCCAGTCGTAGTAGTCCATGGCTTCAGCGGCCGGAGTAGGGACACTTGCCCCTACCTCGACCGGACGTAGATGGGGCATCCCTGCTGCATTCTCGAGGCTTGCGCTGGACATCTGAGTCCTTGGTACGACCTCGTCCCCTCCCAAACGAGGAACGGATAGACTCTCTCCTGGGTACATATCTTTTCTTGGCATTACCCCTGGCTCGGCCACGAAATGCAGAGCCCAAGGCCTCGAAGGTTGACAGCGCCACTTCCGTGTTAGTGAGTTCGGCATGTTGTTTATACACCGTTGGTATCTTTTCATCAAAGAGGAACTTAGACGTAAATGGTGCACGAAGTAGTTGTCGTTTAAATTCCTCTTGCCAAGAACAAGCATCTAAAAATCCAGATCGGCGCATAGTAGTAGTCATGGCTAGCGCCGCGCGTAAATGTCCAAGCAGGTCATGGAGTACTCTGCCTTGCCAAGCAAAAATAGTAGTTAAATGATCCACCCTCGAGGCATTATCCTCTGACAAATCCAAGGCTGCAGCGGTGGTGGCTGACGCAAGCGCCGAGATAGGTTTAAGCATACGTTTCAGTTCCGTATCAATAGCTGCTAGCTTTGAATCCTGAACTCTGTAAGATGACGGAGTTGAGCTTGACAACCTCTTAATTGAATCGTCTAGCACCGCCCCGTTGTCGGCAAAATCCAGACTGTGTACTTTATAATCTGATTTCTTAGACTTCGACGCTTTGATGGTTGGATTTAAGGATAACTTCGCAAAGTCCGAATCTAACAAAGCAACAGCATCCGCCACCATAGGGTGTGGTGGAATAAGTAACTCAGGAGACAAGTGAATCGACGCCGGGTTGCTTGAATCTGAAGAAGGGGAAGGACAGTCCGGTAATCTGTCGGCAATCCACTCAAAGACAGCAGCTAAGGGAAGATAGGTGTCATCACTATCACCATCATTGCCAGGGTCCTCCTCATAATCTGGACAAAAGAACTGTTCCTCGTGATCCTCCCAGGAAACAGAGGTTGATTCTCGTCGCTGACTAGAGTTGGAAGCAGAGTTCTTAGAGTTCAATTCCTTGCAGGAAGTCCGCAGTGGTTCCGGCGATCGCGAACGCTGGGATCTAGAGAGACGCCGTGGTGATCTTGACCGAGATCGCACTCTACGTCTACTTCTGGTACGTGAGTCTTCCTCTAAGGAGCGCCTTGGAGAGCGGGAAACAGACCGGGAGCGCCGGCGCCGGCTACGGTGTGGAGAACGAGAGTGCCGACCCCTCGGGGACCTACAACGAGATTTGCGCCGGGAGCGCTCAGCCTCTAAACGACGAGCGCGCTCTTCATCCAACTGGCGCTGTAACATTTCTTCTTTAGTCAGCGTATGAGACACTCTGGGGATCCGATAAGAAGTAGGCATAGGAGCAGGGTCCGGCAACAACACTGGCTCTGGCGTTGGTACAGGCGCTGGCGTCGGAATAGGCGCTGGCGTCGGAATAAGCGCTGACGAAAACACCGGTGCTGATGTAAACAAAGGCGCCGGGACAGGCAGAGGCGCTGGTACAGGCAACGGCGCTGGCGTAAGTCTAGGCGCTGTCGTTGGTAAAGATGTAGACGACGAGGTAGGGCGTACAGCAGCGCCCGGTGTCAAGAGAGATCGCAGAAGCCTCTGAACTTCAGGATGGGATAAGGCATCTGGGTGAGATAAGTCTACAAAGGCATCCGAATGCGTAGGCTCTGGAGAGGAGCGCCCCGGCGTAATAGATGAGCGCCCCACACTAGGCGTTGATACTGGTACTGAAGGCGGTGGTAGATCCTGGTCATCAGGTAAAGATCCCAAGGAAGACGCTGGCGACGACATTCTTCTCTTACGTTGTGTAAAACGTTTCCTCCGAACCGCCAAAAAGGTCTTGAAATCGGCGAGAGATAACGCTTGACAGTGTAGGCACCGATTATCGATGGAGCAAACAGCGGACGCACAATCCGGACACCAGGGATGTGGGTCCTTGGCTGACTTCTGCCCCTTGCAGACAGTACAAAAGTGTCGAGACATACACAGAAACTGTAACAGACAAGAAACCAAGACTTGACGACATGTTGATACAATACTAGGAGAAAAACCCCCTACATAAAAATGTAGAAAGTAGTTACACCCCTACGTAAAAAATAGACACACCCATAAGTGCGGGGCAGCGAAAAACAACAACCACAATGGCTGCCTTCGCTACGCTGAAATTCATGGCAGAAAATGGTATGAAAAATACCGAAAACACAAGTGAAAATGACCAAGCATGGGCAGAAACATGACGGGCAAACAATCAACAAGATGTACTACCCCCATGGACGCCATGCCGTTCTCACATACGGCACGGACAGGCCATGCCTGAGTGAGAAAAGAGCAACACGAGGTAGCAAGGTAAGCACATTAAATGCTTGTATGACTTGACTTTAATACAAAATGAGGGGATACAAACCATACCTACCAAGGAGTAGCAACTTTATTGAAACTACACATAGTAGAAAAAAACAGCAAACCAACACGTCCGTTCGCACGAACGCTAAAGGTAAAAGTGAATTTTGGATTCTGCGCTCTCGCACGAGTGGAGAGATCACGTCACTTCCGTGACTACATTCGTAGATTACATGAGGTAGCCATCGAGGGGATGGCGAATCAACGACTGTCTGATCTCGTTTAGCGAAGCTAGAGGTAATATGCATAAGACCTATGGTAAGGTAAGTTAAAAATAATCAAATTTGGACCAGATACACAAGTGAGTGAAAATTATGGCCAGTAACACTCAACACTGTCAGAAATATGAACAAAGGTCATCAACCATGAACAAAATCAATCTCATCCATTTCTCCACCCTTCACAACCAGCATCCCTTGCTACCACCACCACCTACCATCAAAAGAAAGATGTGGCACCTACCGCTGAAGCAAGTTCCTGTTCACTCATGTCCTCCACAAACATTGGTCTCTCAGTGGGCTCCGGAGGCAGCTCCTCTGCCGTACCCATCATGAGCAACATGGCGCCCTGCAGCACAGTCAGCCATCATGTCAAAACATTCCAATCACGACTACCACAGTTGTTATCACAGTCTGAGAACACTGATACTATCCTGAACTGTCAGGAATGATCACAGAGATTCATGGATGATCTTAAATCCTATTTCGTTTTATTGGGATAATTATGAATCCTATTTCTTTTTAAAGTTCCTTTCGGGTTTTATGTCCATTACTAGTCATACTCTTTATTGTGTTGTGATTCCATGCAATTCCACAGAACCAAGTGCTGATCCGTCATTCCAAATATGAAACAAGTTTAATGCACTGTGGGTGAAAGTGTCGTAATCAAAAGGCTGGCCAAACAACTCAACACATATAGTTTCTGAACACATACATTAAAGATCAGACTGATGTGTATCGAAAATGTTTTCATAAAAAGACTAGAAATGATATGAATTTGATGAAGAAATACATTTGTCCTTAAATAACATGAAACAAGGATGCAATGCAGAGAAATTATTGGTTAACGAATGCTGAAATACAGATCAAGACCAATCTCATTTGACTTTGCTGCAACCAATCTCTCATAAAATGGGAAGCATTTCATTTCAGTTCCCGAAATAGCCTGTCACATTTGCGAATTGATTCTCAACATGATCCCTTCGTATCTGATGGAGGTTTAAGAATATACTGCAAACCAGTGTGTATAGCAGACGCTGGCAACCATAAAATCCCTCTAATACACAGACTGAATTTAAGTGAAGCCTGAGATGCAGACTTGAGAACTTACATCTTTCAGCTTCATGTTTCCCCATTCATCATCCTGCAACAGAGACACCATAAGAGTATTAGAGAGCATATTCTAACAAACTGATTCCATAGTTAAGTGTTGGAACATTTGAGCATTTCAGAAATGGTTCCGAAGATTTTGTACATTTACGCTCCCAAAAAGGTGTAAACTTCCCTCAACAGTTAATGTATTCATGGGAACCATAATTGTTTCTTGAAATTTTCTTGAAAATATCAGCAGCCAGATATTGGAATGACACTTGCTGGTTGTGGTGACAACAGTCAGCTATCTTGATTAAACCCACTACACTGAGTCAACTCAGAATACAATAACTTTTATCATGATTATGCTTCAGTGTAAGTAAACTTAGTCTCAGTGTATTTCGTTACACTCCACTACTGAGTCTAACAAAACGTTATGGGAGGTTGCGTCAGGTAACGGTTGAGATTGCCCAGTCAAAAACACCGCTTACCAAATCACGAAAGTGCACATTCGCACATACTTTTTGAAATTTTCATCTCGAAAAGGTTCGTACCCGAACAATTTCGAATGCTGTTTAGTGTAATCTCACTTCCAGGTGATGCACACGGCGTACATACAACTATGACAACGGTGAGTAAACAGTCGCTGAAAATAGTGTTTTTGGCAATATTCAAGGAAGTCAGCAGAAACATTAGCTACTGGTAACCATGTCAACAGAAACCGCAAAGCGTATATACTGCAGGTCAAATAACTGTGTTATATGTGGAAAAATTGTTTGTGGAGACATCTGTGTCAGTGACCTGAATATTTTGAAAGTCCCTCCGATCCCTAAATAGTAGCCGTTGTCTGATTGGTTAAATCTATTTAACCGTCTTGCGTTGATTGGACGGTCATTGGTTGCTCAAAGGTTACCTGACGCGACCTCCTACTAGAGCACTCAGAGAGAGCACTCAGAGGGGATGTTACACATCTAGTGTATAACACACATAATACACCACACGATTCCAGGACACAAGTTTGGAAAACAAATGACATGTTTAAAATGCGAAGTAAAAAACTTTTGTTTCAGGTCAAGTATAGGTTGCAAGGAATGGCTACTGGAACCTCTACTTACTTAAAGGTCACATGCAACCAAAACATCCAGCATAATTAAAACACATTTATCACTTATTCATGACATATAATATACATTGCTGCTTTTAAAAAAAGAAATAAAAAAAATTATAAGCGTATAATCGCAATTCAAAAGTGCAATATTTTGTACTTGGGCTTACTTCCCCTGAAACGAAGCCCTCGGGAGACCGAACCAAGTCATAGCGGGTGGATGTGCACTCAAGTGTAACGATGGCTTCCGATTGGCCCTTTCATTTGCTGATATGCTGATTGTTCATTGTGTGTACAGAAAGATGATCTGTTTGATGGGCATGTTAGAAGTATAGCCAGTCACAAGAAAGTAAAATTCTTTATAGATAACAACTTCTTTTTGTGTACTTGATGCGTCGTTTCAGTATGGATTCATCCAAATCATATACACTAAAAGAAGTCGTTATCTATGAAGAATGTATATAGAGATGTTGGGTTTTGAAAATACATGTTCTCTGAATTTGCGCTCGATCCAATAAAAATCATGTCCGTAGAGATGGTAAACTACTGCGTGGCTGGAATCTGTCATTCGTCCAAGTACAAAGCAGGACTTGAAACTGACGAGAGTTTGCACCAGTTTCCGTCAGATCCAGTCATCCGGAAAAAATGAATATAGTTTGTTTGCAACCCACAGACATAAACACATGTCATGTGTATCACACGTGCCTAATTACATAATGTGGCAGACACGGGACTCAGGTGCACGAGTCATAAATCAACTTATTTTCTTTATGTCGTATAATCTGATAGGTGTTAAGTTCAAATTGCACGTGGTCAATGATTGAAGCTGTGTATTGCATGTTGTCTTTAGCAGACTGGCAGACAGACATGTATGTGTCAATAAACCAGACACAGCTTTCTCTGTGACAGAGACTGCTTACCACAATCAACAAGTTGTTTTACGTAACGAGTAGATTATTTACTACTGATTAAACTACTGCTCACGACCTCAGACGTTGGGTATGCATACTGTTTCAAGCTCCGCGAACCTATTCACTGCGCATGTGTTATTGACGCAGCGCAGCACAGCCGTTGAAACCAGTTTTCCCCCCAGCGCTGGGGGGAATTTAGTGAAACGTTTGAACTCCAATTACGCAGGCTTTTTTTTCATAGCGTTTTTTCAACTTTATAGGTTGAATTGGCATTTTTATGATTTGCTTCGGTAAGTGCATACCGAAAGGTACCAGAATCTGCAAAGCTGTGTTTTACGTTGCATGTGACCTTAAACTAATTATGGTAATAATGATTATATGCCATATCTGATAACTACTACAATCACCCCTTATCGTTTGGAGAAATATACACTAAAACTTTGTTGACAGTCTGTAATACATAGTCTCTGATGTTTCTAATGGTAAAAAAACAGTAGTGCAAAACAGTGAAAACTTTGTCTGACCTTGAGAACAGCTCCCTTCATCATGACCTTCTGACGGTCTGGCTGGACGCCGGACAGGGCAAACAGCTGAGCCTTGAAGACCACTGGCGGCTCATCAGTGTTACACTCCACATCAGCAAACTTCTCCCGTCCCCACTTCACATTGACTAAAAAACCAATATATTAATGGTTAATGACTAACAATGAGGGTACAGTATGGAGAGGGTGATGGCAGAAGAAAGACTATTCAATATTCCTGCACCATAACACTAAAATATGTATTTTATGAAAACATAACCATTCAAACTTACCTAAAAGGCAAGTCGAGCCAGCTATAAATATGATAAATCAGTGTGAAGAAAAAAACAGAGAAAATTTGCAGTGTTTCCAAAAGACCTCAAGGACTGTAGTGGTCTAGCCATTTCTGTGTTTGAATTTATAATAGGTTTGGGGTTCCTTGACGATCCTTGACATTTTCGTTAAGAGTACAAATGTTTTCAGATAAAAGTTCCAACGACATGTGTGAATCTTAACTTTTACCATTTGATAGCATGTGTTCTGATTGGTCAGTTCAAGAGTTTAGCTGAGAGACCTTCTACTAGCTTTTGTTAAGACTCAATATAGCATTGTAATAAATAATACTGTGCCTAAGTTTACTTAGGCTGATATATTAATGGCAATAACCGGACACATTTTAGATGTCATTGACTATGCTTTTCAATAACTGATGTCCTATTTTGATTGCAACTGCATCAGAGATGGGTTTTTTCAGGCGTGAGAAGTGGATGCACATTAAGGATGGTGGTGGTGAGACATGTTTATATGAGAGCTTGTTAACATAAATTAAGCTATTTATTAAACTTATCCTAGTCTTTGTTTCACAAATGATTTTAGATCAGTTGCATTAGACATAAAACCAACATACACTCACACGCAAAAGAAACGCAAGTCTGACATGTAGCATCACTGTATTTCTTTTTCAACAGTTAAGTATACAAATACGAGTGGACTCAGATGTACAGAAATTTGAGCAAACACAGTTCATTGGTATCCATACTCAATAAGGTCTTTACAATTTGTGTCAGCAATTGCATTTTCCGATTACGATCATTTGAATTACGTCATTCAATACCTGGTGTGCCCACCATTAGCATTGATCACTGCCACACATCTCCTGTACATAGAGTTGATCAGACGATTTGTGAAGGCCCTTGGGATCATTCTGCACACTTCCAGTACAGTTGTACGCAGGTCATCAGCAGTTGCAGGCGCTGGTTGCACTTGGTGGAGACGCCTCTGAATCTCATCCCACAAGTGCTCGATGGGGTTAAGGTCAGGGCTAAGGGCCGGCCATTGCATGACGTTTATGTTGTGCTGTTGAAGAAAGGCCATGGTAAGTCTTGCAACATGCGGACGAGCATTATCTTGCTGGAAAATGTGATTCCGATGTCGGGCAAAAAATGGAGCAACATGAGGTCTGATGACTTGGTCAATGTAACGCTGAGCTGTGATGCCGCGTCCTCGACCTTGACCCACATTCTGGAAGCACATTGGTCCAAGCCTAGCATTAAGTCCAATTCCAGCCCAAATCGTGACACTAGGACCACCCCATGCATCCCTTTCCAACACATCTCGGTCAGCAAAACGCTCTCGTTGACGTCTCCAAACCCTGACCCGTCCATCTGCATGTGACACACAAAAGCGACTCTCATGAGAGAAGATGACACGTCTCCACTCACGCTGACGCCAATTTTGATGACCCTGTGCCCATTGAAGTCGTGCTTGTCTATGGTGTGGTCGGAGTATTGGACGACGCGCTGGTCGGCGACATCGTAGGTTGGTGGCGCGCAGCCGTTGGATAACGGTGTCATGGCTGATATGTCGATTATGTGTCCCGACAGTATCCCGAGCAGTTTGGCTTGCTGTTAAGAAAGGATCATGCTGGTGTTGCCGTGTCATGAGACGATCTTGCCTAGGGGTCGTGAGCCTTGGTCGGCCGCTTCGTTGACGGTCATTGGTTGACTGTGTTGTGTTATAGCGATGCTGGAGACGGTAGATTGTCGTTATGTTGACGTTAAAGTGCCGAGCAATGTGTTGGACAGACTCTCCAGCGTGTAAACGTCCGATAGCCTGATTCCTCTCATGTTGGTTTAGTCGCGGCATTGTTGAACAATGAAGGATATGCCAAAGTTCTTGGCGGTTTTTATACCCACTATGGGTAGTGAAAAATCGTGCATATTCAATTCCACGTGGGACGTGTGCATCATGTCCACATCTTCATTTGAGTGGTGCATTTTGGCGATTCGTTTTCATCTTGTTGTGATCACATTGATCTTATAAAATGATACAGAAAATGTTCCAAGCATCGCCAAGCATCACTATGTACCGAAGGTATTATGAAATTAGGGGTCCAAATTTGGTTCTTCAGTTCAGATAGAAACTTGCGTTTCTTTTGCGTGTGAGTATCTATCTCTTTTGAATTTTTATTGTGTTTACACTGTCGGTAAACCGAAAGTTGTTAAGTGGATATTTTTACACACTCTGCGCAAGCACACAGTGAGACGAAAATTAATGTGAAACCAACGAATGAAGAATGTCAGATGACTTGAAGATGTCAGGTTTTCAGGTCCATAATGGATGTACTTTGTATGTATCTGACGTATTTTCCTGAATCTGACACTCAATAATATTCTCGCAATGCAATGGCTGTTCGTAAATAATCAAATCTGGACCAGATAATCCAGTGACTGAAAAGTATATCCCGTACAATAGACATGTTAAATAACCATTAATATGATTAAAATTGTGACCACGTAATGCAGAAGAAAATCCCTTACTTTGCCGGATACAACAGCATCACTGTGGCATGGTGAAAAAGTAAAACAAATTCTCTTGGTGGTAAAGGACATAAGATGATGAACACACATTTCATATGAACCAGTGAAAGGAACAAACTGACCATCATCAAGCTCAATACACTCATATCAGACCATCAAAAGCCAGTGATTTTTTTACTGTGAAACAATTTCAAGATTTTTTTCAAACAGATGCTCTGAGAAAGAGCCCATTAAATATAAGTAAACTGTTTTCTTACTAAAGAACCATTCATCATGATTAGCAGTTTCAAGATCCAGTGCTACAAAATTCCAAACTAGATTCCAAATTAATGACTTGGTTCTGATTGTCCGCATTCTTCAATAATTTCAAATGGTTCATTGACAGTAGATATTTTAAACTTTAAGTAATTAGAATACATCTTAAAATGATTATAGGGTTGCACCATATTCAAAAATTATTTTGAGCATGAAACAGAGGATTTGTTTCAAAAACAAAAAACATGAAAAATTCTTTCTTAGGTTTGATTTCACTGGTCAATTGTATTTAAACTAATGAAAGGGCAGTAATAAGACATATTTAGCACAACACTGATCCCAACCGGCACCATCAGAAACGACTAAACGTGAGCGAAATCCGGGGTAATGTTTGACTTAATCAGAACATTTCATTGTTCTGGAGTCTGATTATCGCTTATTAATAACTCACTAAAATAGATATAGCGCAAATAAATGAATCGTGTATGAATCTAATTGGTACTCGAGTAATACAACAATCAAGCTCATAAAACCTTTAAATGTTGGCATTTTCTTCAGTTTTCAAATCGTGCATGTCACAGGAAGTTAAGATTTACAGGAAATTGTAATAACGCATGCGTAAAATATCAGTTTAATCTCGCAGTAAATATTTCCAAGAATACTGCATTTGTCATATGTTATATTTTTTTGCATCTTAGGCCCGATACTCAATGTAGCTATGATTTTAGCGATGACATATATTACAAATATTTATTACATAATTGTAAGACGTTTTTACTTTTCAGTTGGTGCGGTATTGGCATTCACCTCTTCCGAAGATTTGTCACAAAGTTTCGGCCACAGGTTGAGTGACTGCTGTGGTCGTTGTTTGTCAACACGCGATGGATGGTACATGCTCGTTATTTACCTAACAATGGGTTGAGGTCCTCAACAAAAACACAGGTACGATTTAACAGCTCAACTTTTCAATTCGGGTTAATTGAGTACAGGGTGACAGTTTTGAGCACCTGTCTAGTGTCACTTGTAAACAGGTACCGTTTGAGTACACATAGCCCCTTTATCAGATCACGAACGTGTGAAAGGTTAGATCCAATTGATTTCATAGATGATTCATTTTCCCATTTTTGTTGAAATTAGGGTCGACATTTGTTAACGTTCCTAGGTAAAGTCAGCGTTGAGATAACTTATCAGAATGTTATAAAAGTGTACGAGCAAGTCATCAACCGGGCAGGTATATATTCAGGTACGGTTGAAGACCGATATTACAGGCGTAAATTATGTACCATTTATTAATGATGTAATGTTACACTAAGTAAACTGACATAAGACGGTCTTTGCTATTGTAACAAGATGGGTTGTTCCAGCCCATAAATCTGTAACCTTTGGGACAATAATATCGTTGAATAACTGATACATTCATGGGAATGACATAGTGGGCCATTAAACGGGAATGGATATGTTAGCATGCTTGCATAAGTATTTGTAGATATACCCCAGTGTATTACTGGTTGGGATGCTTCATTTAAAGGAAAAGCTTGCAGCATTTTCATGGGCATGTTTGTGACAGATTAACCACTGTATTGTGAGACAAATATTTCAAAGGACAGCAGTGTTGATTTGCTTCAGGAATTCCTTGTATTTTCTGATTATTGACAATTCTGATTAGCATAGTTATTGTGGACTGAAAACTAATATCTGTATACGTATTTGGAGTTGATTTTTTAATTATCAGTATCATTTTTTAATAGAATTGTATCTGTGATAATTGTTATGCTCTTAATCTCTCTTGTTCTATATCAGTAGTGTCAGGTGTTTGTGTCCGTACAAGTCATATTTATGTAGATTTCTGGGGTTTTTTTCAGGTATATGTGGACAACCACCATGCAAGATATTCTACATCTACATTAATTATTGGGTTTGTGATTATGTTTCCTTAAGACAGAAATAACAAGCTGGTGAGAATTATAGCTTGTGATACACAGTCTGATTGTACAGTGTTTAGTCTGTGACCATGAGAGAAGAAGAAGTGGAGATTGCCATAAAAGTGGTAGTGGTGGGCAATGGTGCCGTGGGCAAATCCAGCATGATTCAGAGATATTGCAAGGGGATATTCACCAAGGACTACAAGAAAACTATTGGAGTTGATTTCTTGGAGAGACAAATTGAGTGAGTTGCTAATTTTCTTTAAATTCTTGGCAATTTCTTGTATATGTCTTAATTTTAAAATGAATTGCTCTATTTCAGTTTAAATTATACATTTTGTTTACTAATTTTAGTTTCAGAATAATGTATGTTAACTTCAATGCACAAAAAATTATCTTATTGAAATGGATCATTTTTGAGGGAACACATTCCAAAGCTGAAATAAAACTATGATTTGTATTTAAAAGCAGTGAACATTTCCCAAATCATGCTTTTTAATTTTACCCTCTAAATACTGTATCGCTGTCTTTGATCATCATATAGCCACACCCATTGTATAGTGGACACCTCTCAAATCAATGCTAATGTGTATGATCCAATCTGAAATATACATCAGTAGAGCAGATGAGTTTGTAAATGTATGTACAAATAAATTTGTCTCCTTTTGTTTCTTCAACACTCAATGAATAACTCAAACATAAGGAAACAATCAATCTTAGACAGCTGTCTGTGATATAAGGTATTTACGAAAACATTTGGAGTCTCTTCTGCAATTAAATCATCAGGTAACTTAGTCTGATTATAATCAGCTTTCTTTTGTTTGGTTGGTTCACTGTAGTCACTGGAACCAGAATGCAGGGGAATCATTGTATTATATACCAAATTCTGCTGTATGGTTCTTAAAAGCCGTTCTACCTACTTAAGAATATAGATAGATTCTGGTTCCACTGGCTTACCAGTATTAGGCCTCTGCTGTGGTTAGCATTCAGTTATAAAATAAGATACAAGTGTCAAATGTGAACACTTAGTCCAATAAATTCTTTGCTTATCAAAGTCCAGACATTAACTTTATGATCATCTGAAGATTATGTCAATTGACATGTCTATGCTAAATGAATTGTTTCTGTCAAAGACAATACAGGGCTCCAGATACTTTTTCAATATGAAGAGTATGTACACCTTATTTTTTTGTTACTGGGAAAAGTTAAGAGTACATTTAGAGTACTAAATGGAATTTAATTGTGTGTGAGTAATCTTGTGTTTTGTTGCATATATCAGCCACAGCATTGCTACCCTTGTGTAAACATGTCAATAAACAATAAAGCAATATTTTCTCAGATAAATACATCTGCAATTGGTTCTAAGATGGTACATCATTGCTGTGGTTAGTATCTGCAACTTTTTCAGACTTTTTGTCTACCGTATCATGCATATTTGTATCCATACATACAGCCTTTATCAGGAGCCCTGCAGTATATGTGTAAATTGTTAAGATGCGCTTTGGTAGTATACAGCATTCCTGAATCTTAAAGCAAACACCTTTAAGATTGCCCTGACGTCAGGAAGAACTACACTTGTGACAATCACCGGCTGAATAAACAAGGACTGATTTTAGTTCTGGAGTCACCAACGAGTCGAGATTGTAGAGCACGGTTCACATCATCTTATCAACAACCATGTATTTGCTGATGTGGTTAAAACAGGGACACCCTTTTCTGTTGAATCAACATGTTGTTGTGTCAACACAACTAAGTGTTCCATATGGACAGAGGACATGTAGGACCCTTGCACCGAAATAAGTTCAGACAACCACTGTCAGGGGAACAGTGTAAGAACGCAAGTCCTCAGCAATGTACAAGTACAGCTGTTTGAAAAAATCAACTCAGTCTGTCAGATGATCATCAGTCAGGTGTTTATATCGTCATTGATTGCCTGTCACTGCATCTGCATTAAGTTTATCGATGTCCATGATGTCAATCACTTGATTATGTGATCCAAACTTAGTTGTTTCCTAACTGCTGGATAATAAATAAAGTGAAGTCATGTGTCAGACACATCAGGGAAAAACAGAGTTCTCCCTAGGCATTTATATCTTGGGGAGTCAGCAACAGAATTTGGGAGTGAAACAGTTTACAAGGATAATCGATTTTTAACTGGTAATTGTTTTCTTTCCTGATGTATGCCTCTAGGTCTGTATTCTAAAGAATTATCGTGTACTTTCAAATCAGTTTGAAATCAGAAATCAATGTAGTTACATTTATTACCTAAAGCATTGAATTGTGAGGTTTTGCAAAAATGAGTTATTGAAATGTTTCTGTACTATACTGTTTGTAATTTAACATTCCTGCAAACATAACTGTTAAAATACATAATGCAGAACTGGGCCCAGATTTTCAAAGTTCTCTCAGCACTAAGATAGTCTTAAGTATCATACATAAAGATTAGTTTACGACTTTCTCAGTACTAAAAGCGCTTCAAAAATCAAGGCCCAGGTTCAGAGGAGAAGTATGTTTGCAGGTTTAATCCTGTCTGCCACTGAAATAGTGTTTGAAGTGTCATTTAACCTGATATGCTCATTCAGTAAATATTACGATGTACTGCTTGTACTTTCACAATGGACATGATCAAGAGAGTTCAAGAAACAAACTAGATGAATATTTTTCATCT
This sequence comes from Haliotis asinina, assembly GCF_037392515.1. Classification (NCBI taxonomy): domain Eukaryota; kingdom Metazoa; phylum Mollusca; class Gastropoda; order Lepetellida; family Haliotidae; genus Haliotis; species Haliotis asinina. The sequence continues at coordinate 3,738,263 of NC_090286.1, read as the reverse complement.
TATTCTGTTTTTTAGTCTTGGCACTGGGATGGTTGCCCTATACAAATCCTATGAACACACCTTGGGGAGTGATAAAACTTGATCCAGGATTTGTTCAAGCACATCTTATCCATACATTGTCTTTGTCTGCCTTCCCAAGCAAGGAGTAAATAGAATAGGTGTTAACGCACACCATTGGCATTGGCAACTGTGGGGGCTGAGCATTCAGCCACAACATGTATTGTGTATGTGGTGATTAGCAGTAATTAGGGGATAATTGAATGTTATTAAAGTGTTTGGTAACTGTTTATAACGGTTGTTTAATTGAGTGGCGTGTGAAAGGAGTAGTTCATATTGAAGGTCTTAGGCAGATTATTAAATAAGCATTTTGTGACACTTCGGGCAATGCAGATGTAATTATATCAGCTTATCCCCCTCAGTTTACTAACCTAGTATTTAGCAGGTGCTTTAGATGTATTGTGGTTCTGAAAAATATAGACTACAGTCCAGCACTAACTGTCATGGTTACCGCTGGCTAATGATAATGATAGTGACAGTTTTATTATGTTAGTAGTGTTATGATCATAATAGATTGGAAAGTTTCTTTTGCCCAAAAAAACCACTAAAATCATTAGTAATTTGTTCTTTCTTTTTTTCACTACCATTGTTTAATTATTACTAATCTGCCAAATAAATAAAAGACACATAATGAATACTTTACTGAAAAAGTGTAATTTTGATTTTAACGTGTTAAAATTAAGAAGATATAACATAATGCTTTAAGTGGTTTTATCATATTGATGAAAAAGTTAATCTGACATTATGAACAGATTTGAGTTTTTTTAAGAATCATAATGCGAATAAACCAGTCGTTTTGTATCTTCCAAAGATTAGATATATGTTTCTGTTAACCATTGAATTTTTGAAATGCCGACCACCTGATCAAATAAGATCACCAGTAATGGTGTCCTATGGCTTCAGTCTATTCTGTAAACAGTAAGGGAGGGTGTCATTGTTTTGATTGTGCCTTCACTTGGTACGTTGTAAGAGAAAGTTTCATTTTCATGAGCTTTGCAGCAGGTAGGTGTGAAAGTGACAGAAGGGTAACATTTACTTTCTTTAACCTGCTGTCTACCATACCAATGGGCAGCATGTGCATGTCTCTGTGACCTACTTAATCCAAGGGCCCCACCTGATGTATATGTTAAGGAAAATGAAAAATAAAGTTTTAAGTTATCATTTTTTAATCACAGCTCCATTCAGTTGTCTAAAAACCCAGTATTTTGGTTTTCTACTGTCATTGTGCTTTACTTGAAAATCTTGGCAGCTAATTTCAGTTGTAAATATATATTTTGGGGGGGTGAGGCAACATGTTTGATACTAATACTGGTTTCTTGGTAAATACATTCTCCTTCTGATGTTTTCGGTCAAAACTATGTACTTAATCTGGTCAGTTTAAGAATTATCTACAGCATAGAGGATCAGTTGGTTGTGGCCCTTTTGTGGACTCTTTGAATACAACTAGTGGTGACATTTTTATTACCTTGTGAAAACTGTAAATTTTAATATGAAGTAATACGACATATGCTGATTTAACACATAGATTTAAAATCAAGAGGTTAGACATGATGTAACAAGTAAGAATTCATAATGCTAATCATTGGCAGAAAACAGTGATGGCACTCTTTTTACCATATATGACATAATATTTTCCACAGATTCAACACTTGTATTTTTTTTTATATTACAATCTATTTTTTTTTATATAACAATCTATTTTTTTTATATTACAATCTATTTTTTTTTATATTACAATCTATTTTTTTCTTACATTTAGTTCTGTATGTCCAAGATACATACAGTGTTAGTGTGTGAATTTTATCTTGCATTGCTTGGGATTTCAGGTAGGTTAGATTTCTAAGGCCTTGACTGACATTGTCATGAAGATTTTATCGAAATTTAGTAATGATATGCAGATGAATGTTTTTTCGGAAGCTGATAAGTCAAGAAAACTTCCTAATGCTATTTGTCTCCAGCAGTGTCCAAGCCCGTTATGATGTGCTTAGTGTGCGGCTGTGGTAGCACCAGCTATTTGATGAGTCGGGTGTTTTGCTAGCACACTTATCTAATTAGGAGATCAAAGCATCTCTTCAGACCCTGTGCAGCGTGTATACCCCAGCTCTTCCCTTGCTCCCTCTCTCCATCCTGAGCTGTGTAAACCACTGATGATGGAAAGAAGGTGCTAGGCAGCAGCAGGACCCAAGCAGAGCACTGACAGAACCAGACGAGACTCTTTACCTCCTGAGTTCAGTGCAAGCTTAATGGTGACAAGCTAAAGATGTGGGGATGGGACATGTCTTTGATCAGATCTTACATCTTGTCTTTCATATTTGGATTTTCTTTGAAGTTTATACCTATGTTGTCTTGGTGTGCATCTGTTCATATTCATGGTTTTAAGAGAAACAGCATGGTTTGAACCTCAACCATCCCAACATTCATAAGTTAATAAGTTTGAGCGGACTCGTGATCATCTTGCTTCAAACCTGTGACAGATTTCTAGTTAAACATAGAGTATAATCAGGGATGGGTTCCTTTCATGGCATGCATGTTAGTGATTGTGTCTATACAGGAAAACTAGTGATTGAAAGTATGAGCATCAGTCCATGAAGAGGCTGAATCACTGATGCAACTCTCTATCTGCACATGCACTCACAAATGTAAGTTGAACATTCAAGAAGATAGGAGCTCATGCTGGAATCCTTTTGTACTGATTTTTTGTCAGGTTTTGTCAGTTTCTTTAAGGTCCAAAATGACTTCAACCAATTTGATGCTTATGTTCAGAGCAGCTGTAAACTTCACGCATGCTATCTGTAAATCACTTGAACTCAATGAACTGAAAGTCATTGAACCTGACTCCACTTGTAAATATATGGATGATTGCCTACAAGTCACACAGCTTACCAATGGCATTTTTGCAACATTTGTCTCATGGCAAAGAGTCTGAAACCATAGAGACACTGTAAGGCAATTTGATGAAAGTATTTTTTCCAAAGGGAATCGAATGAAGGTGTTCAGTACTTTGGTGAGATCCCTGCAGTGATGGGGGCTTTGTGATGCATTCATGCAGTCAAATGAGAACTCAGTCCCGTGAGTATGAAAGTACAGTGCACTCTCATGACAGAACCATAATCCCCCCACAAAACATATCATTCAGTAAGTAATATATGTCTTATTGGAAACACTCGTAGAAACTGACGAGGTCCTCTAGGTTTGTTCTCATATTATGTGAACCCAGAGCCTCAATTGGTTTCAATTATTGGAGTGATGATGATGAAATTTCTGTCAGACAAATATTTTCGTGTTGGATATGTGAGAACAATTTGCAGCTTATTTCTAAGAGTAAGAGCTGCCCGTCATGAAAATTGACCGTGTAGATTTATGTAAATGGCATGAACAGAATTTAATTATTGATATAATTACATGACAGAAATAATTACTTAGTACTGAATTCAGTGACAAGCATGTAATTGATGATGTCATGTGTGAACCCCTAGAACTTAGAGGAATCTCATTAAATATGCACAATTCAGCCTCTCAGAAGAAATAACGATGTCACCCACAACGACCATTCCAACATTCCGTTTAAAATAAACTCAAAGCAGTCTATGATGGCCATAAGATATCTAAGATTTAAACTAAATAGGAAGTGTAGCTGGTAGGGCATTTTGATGTAGAGGGAAATGACAGTGTTGATAAACCCAAACACATTAAAAGAAGGTGCTTGTTGTTTCCCAGCCTGGTGCTAGTATGATGATACTCATGTGTTCATTCATGTTGTGTAACTGCAATAACTTCACATTACCTGTAGGGAATAAGCAAATGTGGTTTTATTCATTTTAACATTAATAACAAGTTAATTTATTGCATGCCATCATACACCTATGACGGGTTGTTGCTCACAATATCAGTCAGTGCTTGGATTGTCTTCTGTCTGAAATGTTGTTTACTTTTAACATGGTGTAGACACAACAAAACAAAATCATGGTCCTCTAAAATGTTCACATTGAGACAAATACTTTAAAATAGGAACATTGTATCTGTTCATCAGTGTATATCAATATGGTTATATGATTTATTTGAACAAAAATCAGGTTTTGTTCTTTAGGCATTGAAATTCCTACGTAGTCAGCTGATTAAGATCCTTTAGTAATGTTAAATGAAGTTTTGATCCACCCCGCACAACTATCAGAGTCAGATGATCCTGGTTGAGGTGCTTGTATGACAATAAATCATACACATTTCAGCTCGTATTTCATTGCCCTAGACTATCATTGATTCCATGACTGTAAACAGCAGGATTCTGTTCAAACATCTTTGTCCCCATCAATGTGGAAGTATTGTCCCATGTATCATGTTTGTTAGTTGTCAACATCTGACTGACCGTGTCTGTCTGGTGATGGAGTCACCAGATATGAAGTACACCTGTTAGTATCAGTTTGCTATGGCCACTCAAGACACTGAAGGCTTCATTGACGCCAATCCACTCATCTTCAGGCTATCTAGAGGGTCCTCATAAATATTTCAGTGGGTATTGTGATTAATATATTGATGTAGACAAACATGAGGAGATCTCCCACAGAGCTGAGATTTATTCTATAACATTAGTATAGAATAGTCCGTTAGTAGTTGTTTTTGAGTGTAGGGTTCTCTCAGTTTCAGTTGACGGATAACTATTCCTGCTTGTCTGAAAAAATATGATTCTGACAATGATTCTCAAACATGTATCATTCCTGTAGGCAGGTAATTATAGGTTTGAGGGACGGTGGGGTACTCAGCGTACTGAAGTTGTTAGTGTTAACTCTTCACGCCAAAGGCCCAGCTTCATTTCCCCATATGGTACAATGTCTGAAGATCATTTCTGGTCTCGCCTGCCATGATATTGCTGGAATGTTTTTAATAGTGGTAATTAAAACCCAAAATCACTCGCTCACTAATAATTGGGTTGAAGTATTCATCACTACATTCATTATAACCCTTGGTCTCAGTGCAGTTAGATTTGTGTGGCTGACTCTGCTTTCAGTAACAATTTCTTGTGGATATGAAGGGTTTGGTCCCTTGTATATTATCATAGCTTCAATAATTTTGTCTCCATGATGCAGGACAGACCCTTCCTAAATCAGTCCATGTGATTGTGAGTGTTTTGTGTGAGAATACATTGTGATTTCTTAGCACCTGATATACTCCTTCTCTGTTTTGTTCTATGGATACAGTTTGGTGTTTATCACACTTATGTGCTAAATTGTGGAACCACAGTGCCAGGCAATAATGACATGATATTTTGAAGTATGTTTACTTAATCAGGGATTGGGACAGTCAGGGACTGTGTGCCATTTTGCACATTAGAATTAAAAGTGGCCCATTAAAAACAAGGGCAGTGGCCCACTTTGAATTCAGAAAATGACTAATAATCCTGATAATGGCCCATTGTCAAGGTTCTCTTTCCTAATCCCTGCTAAATGAAATCCAGTTTATTGTTAGTATCTAGATCCGATAGGGTTTGTTATCATTTATCCAACAAAGTGTTATTATTTTTTTAATAAGGCTTATATCAAAAGATAATTTAATCCTTTTACCTACTGACAAACACTGTCGGCCCTGTCGTAACTTTATTAGTCAATGAGCACTGCTTATGCTGCTCCACAATCAGGGTTTATAAAGACTATTGGTTACTTTGTTCCCTGGGAATGGTAACTTGATACTGGTCGCAGGTAATGATGCTGTAAGATGATACTAGCCATGCCTGCTTGATATTCAGAGGTTTGTGTAACAAGTCAAGACAGAGACATCTGAGAAGGTATCAGCTGTCAGACAATTAACTCACCTGGAACAAACAGGTGGAACAAGTTTGCAAGGGTCACTTCATGCTGTAGAAGTATGTAGAAAGTTCAGAACTTGTCCTCAATGGTTATAAACATGCTGCCTGGGTTATAACGGATTGTCATTCTGAAAAAATAGTTATTCAGTCTAACTGGGTAAATTGAAATAAGGGTTAATGTGCCCAAATTCTCACTTGTACATCTGCGGAAAATAAATTAATCTTCATTTTCCCTTAAAGGTACAATGAATAGAAACAATATTGGAATATATAAAATTAGTATGACTCTCTTTCTGTCACTAACTCAACCACCCAAACTCACTCACTCACTCTGTGTTTTGTATAATAAGTTACCATGCTGTAGTTTTTGTAAGACATGAAGTGTTTTAAAAGAACAATGATAATGTGTACTTGAAAGTCTGATCATCCACTTCTCTAATAAATAGTGGTAAGGAAATCAGCCCTAACAGCAGCAACACTACACCATGTTAAACACAGCCTTCACTCAACACTACCTAATGGGCGGCTGGGAAATTAAATTTTGATGTTGTCTCACACCTGTTTGGTGTTACTGTGTTTGCATTTAGCAGATGCTCAGGTAGACAGAGGTAATGGCCATGTATACAAGACTTGGGGCGATCATGTAACCCGTGTCCGCGGCCTTGTCCTGCCTCCCCCCCAGCCTCTCCGCAGTCTCCCCCCAGCACCATTCAGCATCCCCCAACACCATCACAGACAGGGTCTACAGGCACATACACCTGCGTGGCTGATGGGACTTCTTGTGTGGGGGTGATTGATTTTTCATTATCTTATACTGGAAATTACTCTGTCAGTTTACTGAGGATGATAAATGGGCTTGTCAATCAACAGAAACTGTACTTCAGTTGGATACAGAATTAATACAGTGATGGGTGTAATAGGAAATAAGTTGCCATGGTAAATGTACCATCTTGAGCCTCTACCTGGGGGTATGATATGGCTGCTCTGCAATAATAAAGACACAATTAAAGATATATATGAAGCAGAGATGCCAACCCATACAGTTTTATCATATTTGATATGTGAAAACAACAGAAAATACACAACTATTATAGTAGTAAAAAAATACAAGTTATTAATACATCAAATTATATTATCAAATAGCATACATGCCATGCACAATAAATTCCAACCACATATTTATGCAGAACCAGCTGTAGATGGATAACTAATGCTGATTTACGTGAGTACACTGTTATTAACAAATTCTTAGAAGATCTATCTAATATATTTATTAAATACAACCAACTGGAAAAGTTAATACTGGTTTTCCATCAGGTTTTGACATAAAATGCTGTCTTGGCTAAATTAGAAGAGGAATCTGTCATATATAAAGGTGAATAAGTAGAGATGTAAATTCTGTCCCTGCCAACTTTCACTGAATTGAAGCATTTTTAATTGAGGTACTCTAGTGGGGTGTGTTTAGTTGTGATATCTAAAAAAGTTTTCACAAACAAGTTTCATAGGCATGTGTCCTGTGTATTTCTTGTGAATTAATGAGATTAAGAAGGATCACTAACTTTCAGAAAAAGGAATGTATTTTAAATTGTTGACGTCCTTTTGAGTGCATTATGGCTAATTATGGCTTATTCATTTATAACGTTGCGTTAAATGTAGCTAGGATACGCCCCCTCCTTACCAATGCATCATCGCCATTGTGATGACAACTTGAATTTATGATTAGTCATCTCTTTGAGCTGACAGCCATTGTTGAGAAGTTTGGAGGCTTTGTACCTTAAATCTGTAGCCACGTATCTGACATTTTGTGAAGATGATTATGGCAATTATATTAATTTTGCTAATGGAATAGGTATTTAAGGTATATTACCCACTGTGTTGGAGGAATGTTGGTATTGTTGGTGATACACAGAGTAGTTGTGTGGGATATAGTTTTTCCCAGTGACTGCCACAGGCAGTGATGAGCAATGCCTTTTAGTGCATCTGTCAGATGTGGTGTCACAGTAAGTGACAAGGTTGTGCCCCTTTTTTGTGTAGGATCTGCTGATCATTGTTTTTATCCCCTACCGCATGTTTAGGGTGAAGCAGGGGGATATAGTATTACGCTCCTTCTGTCCGTCTGTACAAATTAGAATATCTTAAGAACCATTCACTAGGTTCTTGTCATATTTGGTACCTAGGGTCATCATAATTAAAGACAGGTCTCAGTCAGGTTTCGTGACCTTTACCTTCCTTTCAAGGTCACAAGGGGACTTTAACTTTTTGCCTTTGTCAGCGAGAAGAACCATTCCCATGACTTCATCTTAAACTGCTACCTTCATTTTCATTACTTTTCAAGTTTAATTTGATAATTTGCGGTGGGGGATGTTTTTTAAATCCAGGCTCTCACCTGTTATAACTTATATAATTTTCTCTTTGATCTTTAATATCTGATGCAAATTCTGAAAAAAACTCTCTGATGCAGAGATGGCATTAGCTTTTGGTGAAGATGGTGCCAGTTAATGTTACCAATCCACTCTTCATTTTGTTTTCTCAGACTCGTGACCTATTTAATCCCTCTGTTATGTTCACTGGGTGTGTCAGAACTGCAGTCTTGTTCATTGATTTTTACCTTAGTCAGTTTTGCCTTCTCCTACATTGAGTTTTGATGCAGTCACATGACCACATTACCACTGTTAAAAAACAACCAGACAGTGTGCACACTGCTAGACTTATGTCTAGTCTCCGAAATTAACATTTTTACAGATAAGAAATCCTGAATTATAGTACTGAAATATTTTTAAACATAGCCTAAACTATGGTAATCTAGACACGCCACATATTCTAGGGCTGCATTTGTAAAATATATTTGTTTCAGGGTCTGTATGAAGGATTAATCTACGTAGATGCTGTGATGTTAATAGTAAGGCAGTCTATGACACAGCCATTAACAATATGGTTGTTAAAAAACAACCAGACAGTGTGCACACTGCTAGACTTATGTCTAGTCTCCGAAATTAACATTTTTACAGATAAGAAATCCTGAATTATAGTACTGAAATATTTTTAAACATAGCCTAAACTATGGTAATCTAGACACGCCACATATTCTAGGGCTGCATTTGTAAAATATATTTGTTTCAGGGTCTGTATGAAGGATTAATCTACGTAGATGCTGTGATGTTAATAGTAAGGCAGTCTATGACACAGCCATTCGCCAAGCATCTTTACAACCTGATACTGTGTGACAGTGTGTTAGGACTGATATGTCCTTATCACTTATGACAGTTTAGACCTCTGTAGAGATTCACTATTTTTCCAGGACACAGTTGTTATTCACAGACAGTATATGACGTGATACGCTTCGATTGCTATCAGTTAATGTTTTCACCCTGTGTCGTTACTGCTGATTATGAATCATAAATTGTTTGGGTTGAGTTCAGAACATTGAGGCTTTTGTGAGTTGATTTTTAAGTGAAAGGTTGAAACAGTTATTCTTTCACATGTCAAGCTATAATATTGGCGTGCAATATTTCTGTTGTCTAGCATTGTATGGCTGAAAGTCCCTGTAACCATTAAAGCTGAACCAAGGTTACCAAAGTGCATATTGAAAACCTAAACATTTCATCACTTCTCCTAAGTTGGATCCTAATAGCATGGCAGTATGGAAAGTTCTGTTAACTCATTTTCAGATATATTTTTCAGCATGTTTAGTCAAACTTGTTGTTTCTAAGCAAATGATGTTTTAGGTTTAAAGGAGAATTGTTTTATTCTTTGGCAGTATCCATTTGAAACATTCCAGTTTATAAATACCAACTTCAGTTTTATTTCATTTATATCAGTGTCGAATATTACACTGCTGTCAAACTACGAGTAGTTGAATGCTCCATTATTGACTCACCAAGTTCTAGAGGGCTGAAAAGCAAGCATCAATGTGTTAGAGAATTAAAACAGGATTTTTCAATTCATTTATCATTGTGATTGCTGGGACCTGAGATATGAATCCAATAATGAAAGCTACCAAGAAAAGAATGATTTTAATGTTGTTTACATACGATAATATATATACTGTGACATATAAAACGTAGACCCTGTTGCACCCATGCCCTTTCATCTTTGTCTCATATGACACAGTAAATGGCAGTAGTGGTCCTGTACAAAGCTGTTGATGTAGAGATATGTATGAATAAACCCAAGCTTTGAATTGTAATTCTGGTAATGGAAGGGTAATGTGATAATCAGCCATGAACTGATTTTTAAACGTTGTCATAGATGTTCAGAACTAGATCTAGTTGAGAACTGCTTGATTTGCATGTTTCAAACAGACTTTGCAGTTCTTGAAAGTTGAGCTACTTACTTGGACACTCATATATGAGTATTTGGCTCTAAGACTGTAATGATTTTAATACCAGTATTAAATTTTAAAATAATTCCACATCTGAACCAAACATTTCCAATTTTTCAGAATTTTTGACAGTAAGAACATAAAAGATCAAGAACTTTAAGAGAATAATGTCATGATTTGTTCCCAGTTTGCTGCCAAAGGGACCTGGTTTGGAGTCCCTAGCAAATACTGTAAACAGCCAAATTTTCACGTCCGTTTAATTTTCGTGGACTTCGCGTCAGACTTCATGACGCGAGAATAAAAACACGCGATAATATAGATATATCATACACTCTTATCATATAAGTGAACACCACAAAAACAATACAGTTGTCATTGCTCAATCACGTGTCACCGCTGGGCTAATCTGGATTAACACAGCTCAATCACATTCTATTTTCATTGCTCTAACACCTAATTAAAAAGGATTAATTCTGAAATCAATTACATTAATTTGCGTTAGATCACTTCGCAAATCTGTTTACTTTATAACAGCTCAATGGTCACGCATCTGCGTGTCGTGTAAAAACATTCAGAGACGCCCCTGTAACAAGATCACCTCGCGAAAATTTAAAGGCGCGGAAATGAGATAGTTTACAGTATATCCCTGGAGTAGTTCTCCAGATGTAGTCCAGTTTGAGACATGTCGTGGAGGCTGTGTGTCGAGCATCCCTGTACATGTCCGATGTAAGCAGACATGGTTTTGTTTGTTCCAGGGTGAACCAGGAAGATGTTCGCCTGATGCTGTGGGACACTGCTGGACAGGAGGAGTTTGATGCCATCACAAAGGCCTACTACAGAGGTATAGTAGCATTACATATACGCTTATGTATACAGATGTATACAGATATATACACTGCCAGACAGGAGGAGTTTGATGCCATCACAAAGGCCTACTACAGAGGTATAGTAGCATTACATATACACTTATGTATACAGATGTATACAGATATATACACTGCCAGACAGGAGGAGTTCAATGCCATCACTAAGACCTAGTACAGTGGCAATACACTTGTACATAGATACAAGGATAAACCTAGGATGCATTTCTGTGGCATTTCCTCATGAAAACATGGATTGGCGCAGACAGGGCTTGCATTCTGTGGACTCAAAATATTAGAGGACACTGCATCCAAATACTGCAAGTACGGCCTATGTAAACATAATGCAATAATTATTGTTATCATTTCTACACACATGCAAAAGACTATTCTGTGAACCAGTTTTAATCCACATGCATCAATATTCCTGATTGGTTGTTGTTTAAAGTTAGCCACTGGAAGGGTGTTCCTAGAAATCTTTCATTTGGTAACTTTTGGTTTCAGTTTACGTTCATGATCTTGAATGATCATATCTGAAAAAGATAAAACAGTTTATTAACAGTTTCTTAAAATTGAGTATGTACATTGAGCTCAGAAAACTTCAAACACCCAAATCTAAACGGGGCCCACATAACATTAACCTAATATACACCATTGTTTGTAGATATACAGACATACATAGATTTATCAGTGATCCATTGGGATCTTTTGCAGTGTTTTAGCCAAGTGAATGTGATTCTCTACATCACATAACGTATATACCTTTTTCTCCTCCATTTTGTAAGAAGCAAGGTTGAAAATCTCTCATTCAATGAAAATGGGAATGTTCTGATACTTGCTGAATTACTTCTTGGGCTAAGGGTAGGCTTTCATGATGATAATCATCAGAGTACATGACTGTGCATTGTCTCTCCAACTTGAAGGCATTCACGCTTTGTTAACAATGTGTAAGGTTGGTCTTTAATATTAAAACAAATCCAAATTCATTTCTTTTTCAAATAATCAAAAAAAAAAGTCATCCCTCACACCCCAACGGAGCAGAACTATGTGCAGTGAAGTTTAAAGCATTAGAAAGTAGAATTATATTTACAGAGGATTTACTTGAAAAGATATTGCTTTTAAGATATCAATATAGGCAGATGAACTTGCTCCATAAATTGAGTAAAGGTTTACAGGTGTAATTTTGGCAAGTAAGTATTTGTTTGGAATATGGAGATAATCTTTTGTATACATTGTCGTTATTTTGGCAAGGACTCAGAAGCTTGAATAATTTTTGTGGCTAAGCTTATCAGATGTGGTTTGAATTTTTGCCTTAATTTGAACCAATAAGAAGTTTTGAAAACATTGAAACATAGAAAATGTCTAGATGTCTGCTGAGGTTTCATGAGGATTATGGAGGCTCATTGCCTTGAGAAACTTGTCAGGACCTAATCCTGTAGTTGCAGAGGATCTATGGATTAACTTAAGTAAATAATTCTCCTTTAGTCAGCCACATTCCTGATGTTTAATCTGTTTTTCTTCAGTTGTTTTGTGGCTAGATTGCGTAGCTGTGTATATTTGTTAGTGTAGGTCAAATACTCGCTGATGTTGATTGGGAGCTTTGTCCAGTTTGTCAATACAGTCTTCCTTCTGTATAAGGGAAAACCGCTGGAGTGGTGGCCTGACCAATGTAAGGATCCCTTCTGGCTTTCTCTTCTACTGTGAAGGTACATCGCCTGTGTGATTACAGGACCACATGGTACAGTGTGTGGATCCTTTCTGGTTTTGTCCTCTACTGCGAAGGTACATCACCTGTGAGAGAACAGGACCACACGTTACAGTGTGTAAATCCTTTCTGGTTTTCTCTTCTAGCATGAAGGTACACCATATGTGTAAAGGCTGAATCATATGGTACAGTGTGTTGATCCTTTCTGATTTTCTCCTCTACTGTGAAAGTACACCACCTATGGAGAACAGGACCACACGTTACAGTGAGTGGATCCTTTCTGGTTTTCTCCTCTTGTGAGTGAGTGAGTTTTAGTTTTATGCTGCACTCAGTAATGCCCAGCTATGTGGTGGTGGTCTGTAATAAACGAGTCTGTTCCAAACAATCCAGTGACTAACAGCATGAGCATAGCCACCTTTCATGGCAAGCATGGGTTGCAGACATATGCTACCTTGTATCTTCATGGGTCGTTTTCTCCTCTACTATGACAGTACACCACCTGTGTGAGGACAGGACCAACTGGTGCAAATGTGGATCTTTTCTGGTTGTTTCCACAACTCAAGGATTCATGAGCAAAAGTTGGAAAGTCACTTGTGAATTTTGCTATTCTCTCTGCAAGTTCTTGTTAACAGAAGGATTACTGTTACAGGGACTGAGATGTTCGTATGGGAAACAGAAACCAAGCATTTCTGCATTAAAATATTATTGAGAGGTTTTTGGTGGAAATCACGTCAGGAGCCCTGAGCCATGTGGATCATCAGTCAGTGTTTCATGTACCCTCTCTTGACCTGGTCACTTAATTTGAAATATCCCTGGACAATACAGACCAACTCTACCTGTGAAGGAATGTAAGAAATAGGGATTATTTAAATCTTATGTGTACAGCATGGTTGTTCTACCAGTGTGAGCACGCCTGGTACAAGGTGTTACTACACAGGACATAGGTAGGTATGTGTGATTATATCCTGAAGTGCTATATTGTATATCCTGGTTTATTATGTTGATGATTACATCTTTGTGTAGAAAATCATCAAAGGTTAGGTAAGGGGTTAAGTCTGTCCCATGTCACAAGGTGTCAAATTCTTGGGTTGTCTGCATTATTAATTTTCATCCACAAAATATTTAGAGATTTGGATGAAGTGTTTCCTTACAGAGGTGGTCTGCTTGTCGCTACCAGGTACAGCTGCATTAGCCAGGGGAAATGTGGGTCAGGTAAACTCTAATTAGAATACTTGTGTCCAGTCCTGATACAGATTAGGAAAACGTACAGAGAGAATTTCACTGTATACCTCATTAGATGCAGATGAGTCAGATGTTGGAATGATTGAACTAATTAATTCAAGCTCCTATGTTGGATCTGAATGGCGTTTCTGCATGTTCCTGTTCTGATTGGGCATACAATCAATGTTTGCCCTGCCCATGTTATATTGCCTTTAATTGGTCACATTGATTTACATCTAGTCTCTGATGTGAACATATTATACCAAAAAAAATAGCTTCTAAATAATATTCATGTAATATTAAGAGGAGCCAAGAGACTTTATTCAATTTCAGGACCTGTAAAATTCTGGGTTAGAATTGATCTCCTGTAACCCATGTTTGTTGAAAGAGACGACTAATGGGACTGGGTGGTCAGGCTTGCTGACTTAGCTGACACATGTCATCATTTTCCATTTGTTTTAGTCAAAGCTCATGATGTTGATCACTTGATTATCTGGTCCAGAGTCAGTTATTTTCTTGATTATAGGTGGAATAAAGCTGAGTGCTGTGTAACGCTAATCTCACTCGCCATTTCCAGAAATGAAACTGATAATCTAGACTTGTCACATTTTATAGACATGCATGGCTGCATTGGGTGTATCTGTTCAGGACGTGTATGAAGGACAATAGGTTTATATGCTGTGTAAGCAGACATATTAGTAAAGTTGTTGAGATCTTCTGTCTGTAGGTCATTGTTACTAATTTGGAACATGTTCGTGTGCAGATTACTAGGAAGTTTCTGATGGTTTGTCATGAAGACATTTGTTATAGTTGTTGGTCTGCAGTGTAGTAAGCAGTACAGTTGATGAAACAGCAAGATTGCTAAGATACCGGCCAGGTGTGAGAAATGTTCACGAATGGTGTTTCAAGCTAACAAGACACTGGGTCCTGAAAGTTTCAGATGTCTGTCTGAACTACTGAATATTCACCGGACCCAAAGAGTATTTAATTGAAATTATTAACAAACGTACAATTTGTAAACAGCAAACAAGTGTGGAGTGTCACATACAACAACTTCAATCAATTGTTGTGAAATATACAATCGGAGCCTGGGGTGGCAGTTTGTAGACTTCTATGTGACTGTTGGCAAATCTGCCTGATTTGTCAGAGGGTCAAACATTATTTGTGAATAATGTCATGAGGCTTCTTTATAATGAGTTTATGTTGCAGTACAGCCCAAGAAATAATAGGTTTTGCAATAAATTTACATTTGTAGAACAAGCTGTTTAAGATCACTAAGATGTCTGATAGTTGTGGGGCTGCATTACAATAAGTATACATTGCGCTACACTTTATGTGATAGTAAGATCTACAAAATACTTCTGTTTACATTATTCCATGACAGTTGCACTTCGTGAGTATAACAACGTTTCCCTGTTTGATTTGATGTCAGAAAGACCTCTCCATGTAATGAGCGTGTGGCCGTTATGTCAGTGCATAACAAGCTCCCTGTAACTTCACACGATCAGCACACATATCAACATACCTAAATGCATGTTTCTTGAAGTTCGGCTGAGAGACCTATAGCTTTGTGAGCTCAACTACGTCAACAGTGTAAAAACACTTTGCATGCCAAGCAAAGTTAAGCTGAAGGAGTGTTCATCATCTATTTCCAAGCATTTGAACTTTGAATGAAACTAGTTCTGTATCCAGTGTCGAGTCATCTCGATAAACCGAATGGTACGCCTGACGATATGGGGTTGTAACGAACAACTCCCTCATCAAGCTGACTAGGTAGAGATGCACTGGTATTCTGTGCATGTTGACTTGCCTCTTTCTTAGTTTAGCTGACACATTCAGGATTCTGGGAAAATATTGACACGCGGGTTTGGAGGTTTTGTGTTGTACTGCTCGTCCTGTTACTGGTCAGAGATTGGTGGACAAAACAAACACGTGTTGTGGAGGTTGTTATTGATGTTTGGACGTTTGTGTTTGACTCGGACAGGATTTGTTGGGGCATGGACACTACTGTCTCATTGGCTCAGCTAATATCTGTATTTAACATCTCGTCTATGTCCTAATTTCAACAGATTGGCATATATATAAAAACTGTCGTCCCATTTGATAATCTGCTTAACAATAATGACACATATTGATTCTTGTGTAGTTTTTGTATACATTTTAATAATGAAGTGGTTTTGAGTTGTTGATACAGGCACTCAGGCAAATACAGAAATAAGGTTTTCAGTTGTAGATACAGGCACTCAGGCAAATACAGAAATAAGGTTTTCAGTTGTAGATACAGACATTCAGGCAAATACAGAAATAAGGTTTTGAGTTGTTGATACAGGCACTCAGGCAAATACATAAATAATGTGGTCTCTGTATTAGAAAACATGATAGGATTAGCATGGGGATTAGTGGACATGTTGAAGTGTCACTACACACTGTTCTGTTATCCATGCTTCTGAGTCCATTCTTTCAAATGCCAATGATTATCTGTAAGTGGCATTTCCTAAGCTGTGGTGTCAATGTTTACAGGCTTTGACTAATCTGTTTTGACTTCTTTAGCTTTCTCCTGACATGTTTCAGTACAGGTGCTTTAGTATTGTCTGCCATGGACATCTGGGTAGGTGGACATGTATATATTGTCTAAAGTTATATATACATAGCGATTAACAGACAGTGTCAGCCTCTGTGTGTTACCATCCACCAACTTCAATGTCCATGTCATGCTCAGTTGATCACTTGCTGGATAACAGTGACGGCTCTAGCACCTTCACAGCACTGTTGCCCTGAAAGTAACATTTGTTATCTGTCAATTTTGTGGGCATTGAGGTAGCCTAGTGGTTAAAACATTTGCTCATCACATAGAAGACCCATAGGTTCAATTCTGCTACAATATGTAGTGCCTCTTTCTGGTGTCCTGCTTAGTGATACTGTTTGAATATTGCTAAGAGACGTGTAAAACCCAGCTGAATCCTTCAGTCTCAATTTTCATGCAGATATCTCAGAGTACATCTGAAACAACTTTTCCGTCCTTCAGTTACTTTGTATGAAGGCACTGACCTTAGAAAGGTATGGTCTGAAATATGTTTTCATCATGACTACCTTAATCTTTACTTTACTGATAAGTTTGCTTGAAGGAAAGATTGTATCTTGTTCACTGTAATGTGAAATTTTTAAGCTGCTCACAGGAGTTTAGTCATGGACACATTATGTCCTGGAATCTTACTTTTTGTCTAGGTTTCATTAGCGTATGTTTCGATAATGTTTCCATCAGTATTATAGTATAAAGGATTCCGTCAATATTATAATGTCTGTACTTGTTTGAGAGAACAGTTCCACATTTGTAGTTTTGTCACGATCATGAACAATAACTGCTCACATTGTAGAGCATTAAGTTTCTGACTTTTGTTGAAACTTTATTGCCTGTAACAGACTAAACCCTCTGATTGCCAGTCTCCCTTTAATAATCACACACCATAACAAAAACAGGACCTTAAATTACAGGGTAAGATGTAATGATCTAAATTTTATTCTCCCCAGGCTCGTGCTGGGTAAGATGTAATGATCTAAATTTTATTCTCCCCAGGCTCGTGCTGGGTAAGATGTAATGATCTAAATTTTATTCTCCCCAGGCTCGTGCTGGGATTATAATGTTTATAGGAATGCCTCAAATATTTGCTTTGTTATCTTTCGAGTTGAAGCACTGGTTTCATTTACAGCCAAAACTTATATACAGTCTTGTACAAATAGTATGTGTGAGAACAGTCTCTCAGAACTGTGTTGTTTTTTTTGTTTAGGGGCTCAGGCATGTGTCCTTGCATTTTCCACTGTAGACCGAGACTCCTTTGAAGCCATTGAATCATGGAAAAGAAAGGTAGGTTGGCGTCTGTTCTTCTGGACAACTGACCATGCTGATGTGATTGTTTGGCTGGGGTGTGATTAATAGCTTATACACTTGTAGTGGATTTTGGAAACAGCTCCTCCAGACTTCATGGAGTTTGTGATGGATGTGACAATTGTATACAGCTCTCATCATTCAGAATGGAAAAGTTCATAGGATTTCTTGTACAAGTAACAAATAACCTTTTCCACTTGCTTAACAGGGTTGCTGAATTAAAATTTATTTGTATTTGTTATATCAGTGTTTGAAATTAGGCATGGAAGCCTGCAGGGCCTTGTAATGACCTGAATGTTTAAAGTTCAAAGTTTGTTGTCCAAATATTTTTATGAAGTATGAACCAACATTGTGCACCACATTTGTAAATGCTACATGATGACTATGCGGATGTTTGTTTAAACATGTCTATGTGG